>NW_006399948.1:5106983-5108937 GCF_000299155.1 Elephantulus edwardii
GTAGATGCCATTAATATTTTCTTTTTCAATAGCACCTAAGCACAAGTGAACTAAAGAGAACTGCATCATATAAATTTCATTTAGTGAATTGAAAGTTAAGGGTGAAGAAATTCTGCCACCATTTAGTAAGACAAAGACACTCATCTAATTTAAGCAGAACTGTTAAGTATGATTCTGTTTTTAATGTTGTTGTTGTTATTGTTGTTGCTATGTGCCATCGAGTCGCTTGAGACTCATAGCAACCCTGTTTTTAATACTATTCTTTAACATCATTATCATAATTTTATTAATATCTGAAGTAAACAGAACTTAAATCTCTGTCAAATTATGAATGATTGCTTATCACTCACCAATTATTTTCTTCCTATTTTTCCCCCTTAGAGCTATTTGCATATTACTCAGGCTCATTTGTTGTTTATCTTTTCACCATACCTAATTGAATGTAATGGAATGATTTGACTCATTCTGTGCACAGTGTGGTCTCTGTAGGCTTGCTTCTCAAGAATGCATTTTAATATCTTTAAAGAAAACCCTATTCCCCCATGATAACTTTTAAATTAAAATGTAAACATGCCAGTTGCCTTTTTTTACCTTGTTTAGAATCCCAGTAGTCATGTGACAATATCTTTTTGAGTTTAGTATGAACATCATTAAGATATATCATGAACTTTGCATTACAGAGACTAAAACCCTCAGTGAATAAAGCTTTTACTTTCTCTTGATTATGTAAAGAAAGTACACAGTATGTAATCAAATTCACTTTCATATTGAAGAAACAGAAAGGAGTGGGAGAATGAGCTTTTGAAGACAAGAATCGGATCTTTAAAAAGACCTAATAAAAAAAAAAAACACAGAAAAGTGAAGATTAAATTAGAAAGTCAAAGAAGACTAAGTAGGAGTCTGATTTTATAAGTGAAGTTCTTTTCTATTTCAAGACTCATTATACCCAGATGTTATAGTAAAAATATTGACAATTAGTAATTTGAATTTAAGGGGGAAATGTAGTGAAAAGGCATCACAAATGCTAAAGAATAGCTAATTTAGAGGGAATCTTGGAGTAAGAGAGATTACTAAGAAACTATCTCAAACAATTTTTTTGGGGGAATCATACATGTTTAGTTGGCCTGTGGTGGTTATTATAAACCTTCCTCTATGAATAATTTAAAAAAGAAGAAAACACATTGCCATGGAATTGATTTAGATTTATTTGGATCCTATATATCTCAGAGTAGAACTATGCTCCATAGACATTTAAACAGATTACTTTTCTTAATTTAACTGCCATGACGTTCTTACAAGGATTCTTTGGAAAGATTCCAATGTTAAATTTCATGTTAGCAGAAAGTGCTTAACCATTTGTTTGATTCAAAATCATCTCTGTGAATAACTTGGATATAGAAAGAGATTTTAGTGCTTCACTTTGGGTAAATTGAAAAAAGAAGTACATCCCAGTAAATTGTCAAGATAAAGAACAGAGTCATATATAAAGATAAAAATAATAAATAATCATTATATGGAAGACATGATAAAAAAAAAACCAGTATAAACATAGTCACTAGATATTTCACTGCTACAGAGAAAACCTTGGAAACCACCTGGACATTTGTATATGTTTTGTGGAGTCACTGAGTCACAAATGACTAGATGCCAATGAGCTTAGGGTTTTGGTGGTTTTGTTTGCTGTTTTGTTTTACTTTCTTTTTTCAATTTATCAGCAAAAATATCAGTCACAAGTCTGATCATCTGTAAACAGGTCATGTCCTTAGTGGTATCTTGGAACGTTTTAACGGTGGTACTTTCAGAAACCACTCAAAATTAAAATTAATCTTGACTCCCAGACACCTTAGGTTTTTCAAAAGTTACTTATAAAGTTAAATTTTTTTTAACATTGTTTAACACACTGGATCAATGTATAAGGACTTTGTATAAGTAAACTAGTATAAAATATATATTT
>NW_006399948.1:5114222-5137120 GCF_000299155.1 Elephantulus edwardii
TGGGAAAGTCAGTTGTCAAGGACCTCTCAAGAGTACTGTAGAGAAACATCATTAGGCCGGTGACTAAGGTGCACCTGATCTGGGCTATAGTCTTCACAATTAAGTTCCATCAGAGAGTTGGACAGTGACTAGGGGTGATAGAAAGACAATTGATGCGTTTGAGCTATGGTGCTGGAGAAGAGTGTTGAATATACCACGGACTTCTAGAAGAACAAACAGGTTTGTTTTGGAGAGGATGAAGCTGGAATGCTCCTTGGAGTCAAGGATTCTGGGGCGACATCTGACATACTTTGGGCATGTTGTAAGGAGGGACTGGTCCTTGGAGAAAGACATCATGTTTGGGAGAGTGGAGGGACAGCGCAGGAAAGGAAGACCCTTGATGAGAAGGATTTATTCTTTGATTAGGGTGGTGGGAATGAGTGTGTCAGAGACAGCGAGGTTGGCACAGGATAGAGAAGCATTTAGGGTTCTTGTACATAGGATTGCTATGAGTCAGAAGTGACTGGACAGCACATGATAACAACAACAACAGCAAAGGCCTATAGCCACACAGCTGACCGGTGTCATCAAATAAATTAAAAAAAAAATAGGAAAGAAGAGAGGAGAGGGAAAAAAGAAAAGAAGAAAGGAGAGAAAGGAGAAGAGAAGAAAAGGAAATTAATTTTGAGCTATCTGGATTGTGTAGAGTTCTTTATTCTAATAAACGTTAGAAAGTACAGCGTTATTTCTAATATAAACTATATAAGACAGTGGTTCTTTCATTTTACCATGCATGAGTATCCTTAAAACACTTGTGAAATCATAGATTATTTCTCATTTCCATGAGTCAAAAAGTCTGATATGGAGCCTCAGAGACTGAGAATTTTTCTTTATTTCCCAGTGCAATTCATCTTTTGATTTCCTGACTGTTAGTGCCAAAAGTGTTGATTGTGGAACTAAGCAAGCTGAAGTTGTTAACAATCTCAATCCCTTCTCTGCCTTCATGAAGCTGCAAATTGTCCTAGTGGTGAGAATCTTTGTCTTCTTGATGTTGAGCTTCAATCCTTATTGAAGACTACAATTCTTAACCTTCCTACTCAGTTACAGCAAGCCAGGCTGTGTCATCTTCATGAACAGGTTGTCGATGCGTCTTCCTCTTATCCTGATGACACATTCCTCCTTATAAAGTCCAGCCTCCCAGATGATCTATTCTACATATAAATAGAAGGGGTATGGAAATAGGATGCATCCCAGACACACATCTCTCCTGATCCTGAACCATACAGTGTTTCTCTTCTCTATTTTCACTACCTCTTTCTAGTCCACATACAGGTTTTGCATGATTACAAGTAAGTGTTCTGGGATTCCCATTCTACTCAAGGTTAGCCACAAGTTTTTTGTGATCCACATAGTTAAATATCTTTGCACAGGCATTGAAACAGACATTGCTCTGGTACTCTCTGCATTCATGCAAGATCGATCCATCTAATATTTGCTATGATGTCCCTCATGCCATGGCCTCTTCTAAACCCAGCTGGCATGTATTGATTGCAGTTCTCTGTTAATGTACTGTTTCAGTCTTTTTTTGATAATCTTCAGTAAGATCTTGCTTGTTGTTGCTGTTAAGTGTCATTGAGTCATAGGCGACTCATCGTGACTCTATGAACCAAAGTCCTCAACATTTGTGTGACTTTCATCCTTTCTCCAGGTTCACAGAGTTTCCAGAGGCAAGATGTTACAGAAGTGGATACCACTCCTTCTTTCAAGCTTGTTTTATTCGGGGAGATCCACCAAACACTGTTCGCCATGGGTAACCATTAATACAGTGTCACAGTGTTCAGCTTCACAGCAACCACAAATTACCTCTGTACGGCAAGTAGACACACCAGGGCTATACGACCTACAAGAATGTTTGAACAAAAACAATGAAAAACAGACCTGAGGTCTGTGTATTAGAAGTCACCCACCTTTGGCTTGGTAACATCACTTTCTGTCTACTAGGCCAACTGATCTCTCTCAATGTTGGTGTTATTTTTGTTAAGTGCCGCCAAGTAGTAGGCCACTCATAGAGACCCTATGAACAAAAGTTCTCAACATTTATGTGACTTTCATCCTTTCTCCACGTTCATGGAGTTTCCAGAGGCAAGCTATTATGGAAGTGGATGCCACTTCTGGTTCTAAGCTTGTTTTAATCAAGGAGTTCCACCAAACACTGTCTGCCATGGATAACATCAATGTCACAGTGTTCAGCTTCGATAATTTCCACACTCTGTTGAGTCAACTTTTTTTAGAATGGGAATAAATAGAGTTCTCTTCCAGTCAGTTGGCAGGGAGGTAATGTGTCCTCCAGATTTCTTCAAGCAAATAGCAGCCTTATAAAATAATACAAATTCTTAAACCAACAGAGCACTTTATAAGATGAACCTTTACCCAAATAAATAGAGTAACTAATTTAGCTCAGCAAACAAATAGGGTATAAAAATGATGATGAATTATAGTGTAACTAAAAATCAATATTATTACAAATGGTTTCTTTGTGGAACTAGAAAGCTTTGATCATAGTTTTAAATGAAGCTATAGCTGACACATACAAGCCACTTTTTGACATGAATATTTCTAAATAAAAGTTACTTTTGAATTGTGCTTTTTAAAAAACTTTATTTCATTTCATATATATGTATAAAACCATCAAGTTTTATGTTAAAGAATCTATAAATAATATCAACACTAAAACTTGACTCCTGTTATAAATACATCTATTTGAGCCTGTGCAAAAGCGAAAAGAAAATATTTTATTTCAAAATGAGTTCTTACATTTCTTTCCTTAACAAAATGTTACTGTCTTCACTTTCTCATTTTTTTCTTAAGCATTGTTATGTAAATAATATGACAATGAAACAATATGATCTAAATTTCTAGTAAATAGAAAAGAGACAATAAAATATTAAAATTTACATCTGGAATATCATTATATATTTTATGCTAAAGAAGATAAAAATAAAGTAATATTTGCTTTCCTTTTCAAAGATATATTTGAGCAACTTGTTTGTGATATTATATACACACATTTGCATTATGTACTTATATAGAGAGAATAATTACTAATTAATTTAATGAATATACTTCCTAAAATCTTTTAATATTATAATTATGTTACAATTCACCTCTTGTTGTTTTTACTGTTGTTACATGCCACTGAGTTGCTATAACTCAGCAATTCTATAACAGATTGGAACTTTGCTCTATTACACACCTTTTTCTCAATCTGTACCATGTTCAAACTTGTTTAAGTCACTGTATTAATCTATCTAGTTGAGGATTTTCTTATCTTTTGTTGACTCTCTAACTTTCCAAGCATGAGGTCTTTCCCAAAGGACTCTCTCCTAAAATATGCCCAAAATAAGTGAAGCAAAGTTTCATCTTTTTTTGCCTCAAGGAAATACATTTGTTCTTTTGGTAATCCATGATGTTCTTTTGGTAACCCATGATGTATTCAATGCTCTTTCTAAACATCACAATTCAAAAGCCTCAATAATTTTTCTGTTCTTCTTATTCATTTTTCAACTTTAACATGTACATGCAGTAACTAAATTCTGTTTTCCTATTCATTGCTCAACTTTAATACGTTCTCTCTTAAACACTTTAAAGAGATCCTTGACAACAGATTTTCCCAATGCAACACATCTTCTTGATTACTCTTCCAAGTGTGTTGATTATAAATGAGGATAAATGAAAACATTGATAACTAACCATTTGTCCATTTATAATGACATTGCTTATTGTTCTAATGGTAAAGATTTTTTGTTTGTTTGTTTGTTTTTGATGTTGACATGTAATAGATATTAAAGTCTGTAGTTTTTGTTCTTCTTTGGTAAGAATTCCAAGTCTTTTGTATTTTCTGCAAGAAAGCCTTTTGTCATGTGAGTAATGTATATTGTTGATGAGTTTTTATCCAATAATAATTCCATATTATACCTGAAAATACAGGGTAATGATAGGAGTAATCCAATGGATTTTAACTTTATAAAACATAGAGCATAAGAATGTATGAAACACAATGTTAAAGATGAATAATGTGAAACAATGTATATGAACTTTATAAGCAAGCTAATATCAATTAAAAAGAAAAAAATTAATAAAACAAAAGAAAGGTATGGCACTAGGAAAGTCTGCAGTGGGGGAACTCTCCAAATTACTGAAGAGCAATAATATTACTTTAAGGACTAAGAGGTGCCTGACTCAGACCATGGTCTTTTGAATCACTTGCCAGGTTGCTGAGAGCTGGAGAATGAATAAGGATGGCAGAAGAAATATTGATGCCTTTGAAATGTTAGCTACATTTGACATTGCTAAAATAGAAATGGTAAGCAGTTTTTGGCCTATGATAAAGGGAAAAGCTCTAGGCCATATGCACATGAATGAGATAAGTTAAGGATGAAGAATAAAGTTAAAACTGCTAATTCTATGGAAGGTTGATTTGTTCAAATTTTTTATGATTTAAATTTATGAATATTGCAGAGAGTTTTTTGTTTTGTTGTTGTTCATATGCTAATGTTAAAATATATTGTAAGACATAATTAATTAAGGCTTTTGTTGATTTAATATTAAGATGTATGATATCAATGATCACTAGATATTGCAAATTTTGAAAGTGTATAAATCACCCTGGATCATTTAGATCATTTAGATGCTTTAGGAAGAATATTAAATGATCCAGGAAGTATTAAAAGAAGATGAAAAGAATAGACTGAGTCACTGTAGCGAAAGGAATTGGCAGACACAGAAGAATTTAATAAAACAACATATGAGCAAAAGCCTATGGCGATGAAGGAAGACGTTCAAGCTGCTTTGAAGGAAATAGCAAAAAATAAGGCCCCAGGTATAGGCGGTATACCAATTGACGTATTTCAGCTAACAGATGCTGCCCTGGATGTGCTCACCAAGTTTTGCCAAAAAAATCTGGAGAACAACCACTTAGCAAACTGACTGGAAGAGATCTATATTTGTTCTCATCCCAAAGAAGGGTGACCCAACAGAGTTTGAAAACTATAGAACAATATCATTGATTTCACATGCAAGGAAGATTCTACTGAAGATTATCAAAAAACGACTGGAACAACAGGAGCAGAGAACTTCCAGAAGTTCAGGCTGGGTTTAGAAGGAAGGGGTCATGGTACTAGGGATATTGTAGCTAATGTTAGATGGATCTTGGCTGAAAGCAGAGAATACCAGAGGAATGTCTATCTGTGTTTCATTGATTATGCAAAGGCATTTGACTGTGTGGATCATAACAAACTTTGGCCGAGTCTCAGAAGAATGGGAATCCCAGAACACTTGATCGTGCTAATGCGAAACCAATCCTTGATCCAAGAGGTAGTCATCAGAACAGAGTAAGGGAACACTGCATGGTTCAAAATTGGAAAGGGTGTATGCCAGGAATGTGCCCTATCTCCATACCTTTTCAACCTGTATGCAGAACAGATTATCCGGGAGGGTGGGCTCTATTAGGAGGAATGTGGGGTCAAGATTGGTGGAAGATTTATCAACAATGTGCGATATGCAGATGACACAACCCTGCTTGCAGAAAGTGAGGAGAACCTGAAGTGCTTGCTGCAGAGGGTCAAGGACTGCAGTCTCCAATATGGATTGAGGCTCAGTGTCAAGAAGACAAATATTCTCACCACTGGACCAATTGGCAGCATTAGGATGGATGGTGAAGAGACTGAGATTGTTCACAGCTTTAGTTTGCTTGGCTCCACAGTCAACATTCTCGGCACCAGCAGCCAGGAATTTAAAAGATGTATTGCCATGGGAAAGTCTGCTGTTAGGGACCTCTCCAAAGTACTGAAGAGCAATGGTGCCTCTCTGGAGAGTAAGGTGCATCTGATCCAGACCATGGTCTTTGCAGACACTTGTTATGCATTAGAGAGTTGGACAATGACTAAGGAAGATAGAAGGAGAATTGATGCCTTTGAGCTGTGGTGCTGGAGAAGAGTATTGAGGGTACCACGGGCTGCTAGGAATACAAACAGATCTTGGAAAGGGTTAAATCCCTGGAGGCAAGGATTCTGAGGCTCTGTCTAACTTTGGACATGTTGTAAGGAGGAACCGGTCCTTGTAGAGGAACATCATGCTTGGTAGAGCAGAGGGACAGCGCAGGAGGGGAAGGCCCTCTTTGAGGTGGATTGATTCGGTGACTGGGGCAATTGGGGTGGTTGTATCGGAGATGGTGTGATTGGCACAGGACAGAGTGGAGTTTAGGGCTCTTGTACATAGGGTCGCTATGAGTCACAAGCGACTCGATGGCACATAACAACAACAACATAAATCACCCACTAAGAAGAAATGATTTGCTCTGGAAAAAGGCTCATTTTAAGTCGTAGAACCAAGGGCATATAGCTTAGCCTGAGAGAAGATTAAGCCTCACTCAGTATTCTGAGGAAATTTTCACTTGAAGGGATTTACAGTTCTTCTTTGAATTTGATTGAAAAGATATATATTTGGAATAAACTGAGCTTTTCCACTACTTGGAATATTAGAACTGAGGCATAAATGGAGATTTGTATAACCAGTGTTCATAGCAGTGTTATTCACCATCACAATACATGGAAACAGCCTAAATATTCAATCACATTCGAATGGATTGAGGAATTATGATGCATTCACACAATGTAATACTACACAGTATGCAGGAACATTGATTTGGAAAATCACTACCTATCTTGGGAGGGTCTGGATATGATTATGCTAAGTGAATTAACTCAGTCTCATAAGAAAAAATCATAAAGCCATTATTGTAGAAATAGATAACAAGTAAAATGTGTATGAAGACACAGGGGGAGGAGGTGTGAGCAGAAGTGTGAGGATGAGGGTGAAGGTAATCATATGATCTCACAATTTGATGGATAGAGAGAGGCGTGGGTAAAGGAAATGGGAAAGATTCAGTGGGAAAAACAATGTGCATGAACTTTTTAAGTAAACCACTGTAAAATAAAAATTTTATTTGACCCAGAAATTCCACTACTGGGAATATACCCCAAAGAAACCATAACCACCATCCAAGCAGATATATGCACACCCATGTTTATGATAGCAAGGAGTTGGAAACAACCCAAGTGCCCATCAACAAATGAGTGAATAGAGAAGCTGTGGTATATTCACACAATGAAATTCTATGAGATATTGAAAAACAAGGAACTCATGGAATATTACACAAAATTGGAGGCCCTGGACAGTATTGTGGTGAGTGAAATATCTCAGTCACATAAGGACAAGTACTGCATAGTACTACTGTTGTAAAACAGTACTGACATTGGGGTTGGGGAAGAGACTGAGAAAGATGGGATAAATTATGTATACTGCATTGAAATAGATGAGCGAGGAAACTGTTTAAAAGGGATATATAATTAGGTATGATTGTCATAACCGAGTACAGAACAAAGGTTGCATAGTAGAGTGAACTTGGGGGGAGGGATTGTATAACAATGAAAGAACTTTTACTTTTCAAAGAGAAGAACCAACTGGAGTAGGGAGGTTGGGCAGGGAGAAAAGTACAACAATGAATGAATAGAAATCCAAAGTCTTTGTAAACTTTCATTAAAATTAATTTTAAAAAAACATAAAAAATATGTGGGGGGAAGATACTTTGAACTTTTAATAGTAGAACAAGTATTTTGGCTTTTGAGGCAGGATAAAGTTGATATCCATCAAAGTTCCTTTCCAAGACTGAAGTTAAAGAGAGCTGATGAATATGTTCACTAGTGGTGACCATCTTGAGCCTCTGGAGTGAAATTAAGAGGCATGCAGCAATGAAGAGAAAGGCTGAGTTTAGACATGTTCAGTTAGCACTGTTACCTACCTTGCACGGATGCACGAATAAGCCCCAAAAGGTTACTGTCTTTTAGAAGCAGTGAGTCATCAGGACACCGTCTTGTTCACTTGCCCCCATGTGTCATTAAGACTCAATGAAGAGACAAATTAGTCTGGAATACAAGAAGAAGTGTGGTCACCTGAGTTTGTAGGAAATGCCTATTTAGACCCAGGCATTGATGGCTAGAAATGACTTGACCAGAACCTAAAAAGATGTTTCATGCTGTGAGCTAGAAATGATAGTGGCATTCTGATGATTTGCTCTGGACTAGACTTTGCTTATGTATAAAGATGCTAAAACTTATAAATGGAACAGAAGTTTCTTCACAGAAAAGAACATGCTTGTTCCTTCATGGTATTAGTTTAATATGGATTGGAAAATCAGAAATTGACCATCTAAAATGAGATTAAAGCATGAGGGACGAAGTTGTTGGCTTATACACTTTCATGAATATTGTATATTGTAAGGGGAAAGTTACTTTTTCATATGTGTAAACTAATGGTTAGAAAAGCCATACAGTGTTCTGTGGTGTTTGTTATTCAAAATGGTTTTTCTAAGCACTGAACCTGACTTTTTCATGTGGATAAGTGGAAATATGCCAATAGTGTGTGTTAGTCTATCCACAATGGGATTGACTATCTCACAAAATCATAAAGGGATTGGTTTGTCTCACCAATCCACAGGGGACTGTCTAGTCTCACCATTACATTGAGCAATCCAGCAGCAGAAAATATCTTCCTTTCCAGCAAATAGGAAGGAAGAAAATGTCGCTAGTCCTTCTGGCTCAGCAATTCTTACTCCAGCTATACCTATGGCAGCAGCAGCCGTGTCCAAACCAAGAAACAGCATGAGATGGAGCTACCTTGGGATTGCATGAACAGAACTAAAGCTAAGCTAAGAACTTTTGCCCAAGTCTGTTAGATAACTTGGGGGATTGGAGGAGGACCAATATTATTGACAGGACTGAGAACTTTGTAACTCTGGACTAAAGTTATGCTTTTAAAAGATTCCTGCAAGCACATTTTAGAAGCTATCCTGACTGTATTCTGCATCTAACCTGTTTTATAACATTTTGACTTCTCCAATTAAAAAAAAGTCATATTATTAATAGTGTCCATCAAAATA
This sequence comes from Elephantulus edwardii, assembly GCF_000299155.1. Classification (NCBI taxonomy): domain Eukaryota; kingdom Metazoa; phylum Chordata; class Mammalia; order Macroscelidea; family Macroscelididae; genus Elephantulus; species Elephantulus edwardii. The sequence goes on from NW_006399948.1 coordinate 5,123,197, forward strand.
TATGCCTGTACTAGACCCTTTTCTGAAATGAACTCTTTTGTCACATTGACACATGTTGGCTAAATTTTCACCTCTCTTGTCCAATAGAATGCTACAGAAGTAATCCTTGGAATTGAAGAGAAAATATTATTTTAAAAACAAACAAACAAAACTCTCAAATTCATTGTTATTTATTCTTTTCCAAAGCCTTATATTTGGGCTCTTGAATCTGTAAGTCACAATGGCAGGAGAGTTCACATTTTCTCCCATAAAAAAATCAGTGGATTAAAACCTTTTGAGTTAGCAACACAACTTACTGCAGCCTACACTGTCAGAGATTCCTGACACCATAGAAGATATTTAAAATATACTTTACAAATGTTATATCTTCATTAGTTTACTCACTAAAAAAAAGTATTTGCCATGCCAAGACACTACATTACCACAACTTAGGCTCCTAAGATAACACCAACTTGCCAACAAAGTGAATGAGTCATCTAATAAATTAATCTTTCAGCCTAAATTACATCTTCAGTTGACTACAGTCACAGCTGACATATAACTGATGTATATTATATGAGAAATGCTTACTGCAGTATTACTTCCCTGATTAACAAACTATGAAAAATAATAAGCAATCATTGTTGCTTTAAATCATCAAATTCTGGATTGATTTGCTATATACTAAGCAAAATAAAATTTAAAGAGAAATAACGTAAAGCTCCTTTTAATCTCTTAGACCCTTGAATTAAAGGAAAAGGTTCTTAATCAATAGTACACAACAACAACAGAGTCTTGCCAAGGAGTTCTGTATTATTCAAAATTCCTTCATTTGGAAACAGCTGCACTTAGGGGGGAAAGAAGTCATTGTATTCCAGTAAATATTTATAGCTTTTGTAACTCAATGAAATGTTTCTATGAGTCAAAATAAACTCAAAGGCAGTGGGATTGTTTTGGAGCTTTTTGTTTTACTTTGTTTTGGTTGGGTTTTGTGTTTGTTTAGTTATGGTTTTTAGGAATTTTCTCCCCTTTTTTATTTCAGAAGAAGGAATTCCTTGATAACAGAAATGATTGATAAGTTATTCATACAAAAATTGGATGATTGAGTCTATCCAGAGGTATCTCAGAAACAATCAATTCCAAAAAACAAAACAAAACAGAACAGTCATTAGAAACTGACACACAGCTCATGAATCTTGACACGTGGGAACCTTGTTTTGGTTTGTTGTTGCTAGGTGTTTTTGTGTTATCTACAACTCATAACAGATCTGTTTTGAATAGGAGATTGAAACCTTGCTTTTATTCTGTACCATCTCCACAATTTCTGCTATGGTCAAGCCCATTGTTGCAGTCACTGTGTTAGTCTATCTTACTGAGAGTCTTCCTCTTTTTTATTAACTCTCCACTTTTCACAACTTTATTACTTTTTTTCAGGAAACGTCTCCTCCTGACAAATTGCTCAAAGTTTGTGAAACAAAAGTTGATCATCTTTGACTGTGCAGATCACTCTGGTTGCATTCTTCCAAGAAGTATTTGGTGTGGGGAAGTGGTGGGCAGTCTCTGGGATATTCAATTCTCTTCATTAAAACTACAATTCACTGCTATCAATTCTTATGAATTACTTAATATGACTTTCATAATCATATTTTTTGTAACTTCCACTATATGTCTAGATAGAATTATGCCAATGTGAGGTGTTGATGATCCACTAAGAGAATTAGATAGCTTGTTAATTAATGTTGTATAAAAAGGATACCCATTACATTATGAAATCAGAAAGGACATCACAAACACTTGCCAAAAACATCTCTGATCACTCTTACTACATTTAACCAAAGTAAGAGTTTGCTATGTACAGTAAGGTGGCAACTCTCCACTAAAGGGTTCTTTCTACTGATAAATGCTAGTTCTCTCCACTTTAAGCAGTTGTAGAAGTGGACAGGCATCTCTGGAGACATCTCTTCCTCACATGCACATGTTCTACTCTTGGGGATATGAGGTCACATTTGGCATAGGCTGAGTCACCGCTGAAACCTTTTCCTTCTTGATTACCATCTTATATGCCCTCTAGATCACCTCAATTATAGATTTAAAAATATGGCTAAGGAAGTTTCCTGTTCACCAAGTTACTGAAGAACTGTTATTTCTTTTCCACTGATGGGGACAGGTCACACCTGAAGGTGTGCTCTGTCACTCATGGTATCTGATTGTGAGTCAGAAGAACAGGGGCCATGTTCGGTATGTTTGGCTGATTTCTCTCCAGGGTGTATCTGCTGATGATGGAGGAGTGATGAGTACCTCCTGAATACTCTCCTGCACTGTGGACACTGGTGAGGCGTTTCCCTGCTGTGGAGTTTCTGGTGAACTGACAAGTGAGAGTTCTGCTTGAAAGACTTCCCACATTTTGCACACTGGTACGGGGTCTCCTTTGTGCTTGGTCAGGCAGGAACTGTCCCTTAAAGTTTTGCCACATTAATTACACTCGTAGGGCTTCTCACCAGTATAAGTCCTCAGGTGCTTGATTAGGACCGCAGTATTCCTGAAAAGTTTCTGACACTGGTTACAGCCATAGGGCTTCTCATCGGTATGAATCTTCTGGTATGATGAGGTATGCGCTCTCAATGAATGTCTTTCCACACTCTTTATGCTCATAGGGCTTCTCCCCAGAATGGATCTTCTTCCAGTGCACGGTGAGATGACAGTTGCAGTTGAAAGACTTCCCGCACTCTGCACTTTCAAAAGGCTTCTCCCTGTGTGGATTCTGAGATTCACAGTGAGGTGAGAGATGTCCCTGAAGGGCTTCCACACTCATTACAGTAATACGGCTTCTCCCCTGTGTGAGTTCTTTGATGTAAGACAAGGGATGAATTTCGATTGAAGGTTTTTCCAGTCTAGACATTTGTAAGGGTGTGAATCCTCCGATGCTGTGTCAGAGCTGACCCAGCACTGAAGGCCTTGCCACACTTACTGCAGTTGTAGGGTTTCTCTCCCATGTGGATCCTTCGATGAACAGTCAGGTTGTAGTTCTTGGAGAAAGACTTTTCACATTCATTGCAAGTGTAAGGCTTCTCTCCAGTGTGAGTACGGTGATGCAAAACAAGAGAAGAGTTCCGTTCGGAACATTTATATGGTTTTTCTCCAGGGTGACTCCTTCTCTTTTCATTAAGAGATGAACTCAGTGCAAAGATGTCCCCAAAGTCCTTACCTGCGTAGAATTTCTTGCCTCTTTTAATTATTTTATGTTCACCAAGGGAGGTGAAACACTTGAAAGATGGAATACTTTCAGGATATTTATAGGGTTTCTCTCTTACTTGGTTTCTTCCAAACTGACTCTTGTCAATAGACTGAAAGCTTTTACACAGCCGTCACTTTGGCTGGGTTACAACCCAAATCGGTAACATCTGAGCTGTGTGCATGGAGCTCATCCTCTGTGAGAATTCTCTGAGATGGTGGGAGGTCTGAGCCTGTGCCCATGTGTGCCCTGAGTCCAGGATATTCACAAAGGGCTTCTTGAACTCCTGGCTTATCTTGAGGTAAAGCCATTTGGTTCAGACATCCCTTTTTGACTCCAACAGCCCCAGCTGTCACCTGAGGAAAAGACACTGAGATTCTCCTTTATAAATCCTTTCATTTCCCCGTTAGTTGTTTGTTCTTCCTCAGCAGTAATCTGAGCTTTCATTTTCAGGCTTGTATTCCAGGCTATGGTGGGGCTTCTACACGCCCCGGGGTCTGGTGGGGTGGTGTGGTGGTGGTGGGTGGGTGGGAGGGGGTTGGGAGGGTGTCCATGCATGCGAGTCCCCACATACCCACTGCCCATGAGACAATGATCGGCCACATTCTGCCCTCAGTCCTAGCCAGGGTACAGGGGGCACGGCCAGCCCTGCACACAGTCCTCTGAGGACTTGAGTCCCCGGAGACCGAGGGCACTGCGGGACTCACCAAGGGTGGCCGTCCACCTCCATGTTGGAGGTTGGCACCCATCCTGCCATGTTTAAAATGAGGCATCCTGGAGGCAGGAAAGGAACTTCTCACAGCTATGAAGAACAAACTATGATTCTGACTATATCCTCTGGGTCTGAAATATCTATACAGCAACCTTGATGAAGAAGAAGAGAACGCTAACACTTAAGAAACAGGGGGAGACAGTAGTAGAAAAATGATAACAGAACAGGTAGTAGAACTAGGATCCTGGCTCATGAAAGAGTGGTGGTCTTCTGACTCATGAAGTGGGAAATTTGAAAGCTTCAGGATGGAGGCGGAATCCTTGTGAGCAGAGTGAATGACCTCAAGTATTTATGGGGTCTAGGTTTGCCAATCCATGCAGTTATAGTGATAGGCCTAGTCTTGCTAGTGAAATAGGGTGCTCTGAAACCCTTAATTAGCAAAAGTAAAATAGATTTGTAATCATTACCTGAGAAGAACAGAAGCCAAGGTTATAAGACTTAGGGTTAGACAGAGGATGAGAAGAAGTTGTCCTGATGGAAATATCGTTTATCTGAATTTTAATCTGTCAATTCCTTATAAATCCTGTAACTGGTTTTACAGGACTAAGTCCTGTCATTTTTATGTGATCATAGCAAAGAACTTTCTACTCGAGAAGAGAAGTAGAATGTACCCTTGCAGAGATAATTGGTGTCAGAGTTTGGTAAAAATATTGGAGACCGGAAGCATATCTGACATTGTAGAAATTAATCTTGGCCAATGAGTGTTGATGATCTTGATGGTAAGCCTCTCTCCTTCTCTTGAAAGGCCAGACAATGCCACTCCTGTGCCAATTCTTATAGTTAACTTTTCTTTGAGTGATATAACAATTACTCATTTACTCTACTGTATTCAAAAAGAGTGATGTTATCAGATTCAATCCCTTCTCAAGAAAAAAACTCAAAGTTTATTCAAATTGTGAAACTGACTCCTCTTAGGCTATATGTTAATGTATCTTTCTTTACCATATGCAGAAAATATTAAATGCATCCCATTATTTCAAATATTATCTAAAAGCTTGAGAATTATGCCTACATAATGTCTCATGTGACATTTGGTAAGTCTATTGACTATCAGTTGAAAAGTTTCCAATGAAACCTTTTAAAATGACAACAAATAAGACCATTATTATAAAAATAGAAGGATACCTAGTAAGTTGTGTATGAAAGTCCAACGGAAGAATGAGATGGCTAAAGGATGGAAGGAGGGAGATTATGGGGTAGCAGAGTTTAGAGAGTGGAGGAAGGAGTTGAAAGAATTAGGCAAGATAAAGTGTGGGTCTGAAAAGATGGAATAATAGTGGGTATTGATCAGTGGTGATTAATTTTAGAAAACACAATATGTGGAAATGATTATATGCAATGCGATGTGAATGAAAGGATATGTAAAACATAATGTGAATGAAACCATGTATATGAATTTTGTATGCAAAACAATATAAAATAAGATTTTTTTAAAAGCACAATTAAATGTATTTGTTGCTCCGTGAAAATAAATCATCTTTTAAAATAAACCTTTCATATCACTGTGTTCTTTGACATGCTTCATATGTTTATATTAATCTGATGTCTTTTATATTTAGATTGGTTAAACAGACTTAACAAAACACTCCACTGTGATGGAGTCAATTCTCGCCAAACCAAATTTATAGTCATGAAGTTGATTCTGGCTCATAATAACCCTTCATTTAGAGTCCAAGATTGTAATCTTCATGGAGACAGACTGCCCATCTTTAGTAAAACAACTGCTCACCTTCTCATTTCCAATTAACAGTTTCACATCACAGTCTATACAGTAAGTCATTAAGACCTCATTTTATCTGTCTCTAAAGATATAGATAGAGATAGAGGAGATGATAGAGATAGAAACACAGAGGGAGAGACACAGAGAGAGAGAGAGAGATGATGGTCCAGTTTCTAAGTGGCAAACAATAGCAGCAACTACATACGTGTGTATACATATGTATAAATATTAAATATTTATACATATATGTGTGTATATTTACATTTTTCTTCCCACTATAAGAATTTCCTAGCACTTGTCTTCTCTTTAATAGACTTGTAAGAATAAACATGTCCTGCAACTAAAATATATTTTTAAGGACTATTTGATATAAAAGTGTGCAACTGTCTGATTATAAACATGTCCTTTGGAGAACTGCCAACTTGAAGGATAAAAGAAGAAATCCTTGACAGAAATAGGGAAAGGTGGAAAAACAAGTTGTAGTTTGCTTGCAGACAAAGAGAATAGCTGGATAGTTCTACAGTGGGGAAAAATGTTTTTGAATTCTGCAACCTAGAAACTGAAATATTAAACAAAATTAAACATTACTTTTCTTTCTTCTGCTCCTGAACCTTTGATATATCTTTTATTTTTTAAAAAAATAATGAGATATTAACAAGTAATATTAAAAGTAATTATCTTTTTTTCATTTAACTTAAAAAAATTACTTGCCATTTCTATGAACAAAGACGATAAAAATTTGAGAGTATTATCAAAGAAAAATCACTTTAAATATAAACATGTGCCTTATCTTGAAACAAAGATCACCTAAAACAAACTTCCATTTTTGCTTCATAGAGTAATTTTAAACAACCAGAATGTAATGTTCTCTACTTAGAAGCTTTTGAACTAAATCTTTTAGTACTACAGGTTGCCCTCGACTTCTGACAAATTTCACTGCTTTTGATGACTGCCCTAAGTCTCTTCTGAGGCAAATTGAATATCTTTTCTCATCTTTTTAGTTTTAATTATAGTTGACTTTGTTATCTATACCTTTATAAATGTAATATTTATCTTTGTGGTTGTAAACACTACATAAAACTAACAGATTTTTAAAAAAATATTTATTTTATTATCATAGTTCTGTTGTGTACCATAGATTCATAATTGACCCATTAGTTGACCCTCCATAGGCCTTACAGAGGCACATTTTGTGAAGCTGCTGGTGGCCTTGAAATGCATGCCTTTGGGATTGGAATGCAGTTTCTTGACACTAGGCCGTCAGAGTTCTAAAACTAACATAGATTTTAATACATACATACTTACCTATTTTTTGTTGTGTTAGTATTGTTATGTACCATTGAGTAGTTTGCAACTCACAGTGACCTTATGCACAACAGCTCTGAACCCTGCTCTATCTTGAGCTAGGGACTGTTGTTTCAGTCATTTTTGATAATTTTCAGAAGGGTTTTGTTTGTGTGTAATAATGATATTGTTCAATAATTTCCACCCTCTGTCAGATCGGCTTTTTTTGGAATAGAGATAAACATGGATCTCTTCCAGTCAGTTGGTCAGATGGTTGTCCTTTAGATTTCTTGGTATAACTTGGTGAGCATGCCCAGGGCAATATTTGGTGAAATATGTCAGTTGTTATGGTATCATATCCTGGGCCTTGTTTTTTACCATTTCATTCAGAGAAGTTTGAATTTTCTTCTTCATCACCACAGGCTCTTGATCATATGTTGTTGCATGAAATTCTTCTGTTTCAGCCAATACACTAAATAAACATCATTGCTGTTGAGTTTGAATTCACCTGTAGCTGACCCTCCAGGTTTTCAGAGGGTGTAAATTACATGTGGGAAGATTGTTCATCTTTCTCCCATGGAGCTGCTAAGGTATTCAAACTACTAGAGAATTGCAGCCTTTGAGTTAACAATGTAAGTTCCTATGGACTAGGCCTTCCTCATGATATCGTAATATAGAAGAAACTGCTCATATTTATCATGAAAACATGTTTTTAAAAATATAATTTATCTATACTGAAGTAAGTTGACATACCGAGGTCACTTTTGGTTGCTGTGAGGCTGAACACTGTGACACTGATGCATCAAATGAGTTAATGATTGGCTATCCAATGCAGACAGAGAGTGGGGTGGAGCTCCCTGATTAAAACAACCTTGGAAGGAGGACTGGCATCCACTTCCATAAGAGCTTGCCTCCGGAAACCCTGTGAACCTGGAGAGAGGATAAAAGGCACCCAAGTGTGGAGGACTCTCTTCATAGGGTCGCTATGAGTCACCTGCGACTTGACGGCATTTAACAACAACAATACTGAAGTATAATTTAGCAATATGTAAGCAACTTTGAGTTCCATGAAATTGAATTAAAAAAATGTAATTCAAGATTTTTCTTATTATTTGTAAGCCTAAACCACGGTAATACTGTTAAAGATGGAAATATGTGTCTTTAAACTCATGTTGTCTATCTAAATGTTTCACATTACTATCTTCTTAGGCACATAACAGAATCCTTAGTCATCTTAGACTATCCCTTCCCTTCTCTAACTCCTGTTGCAGGCCAATTGTTAAATAATTGCAAGGTGATGCCTAAATATACTTAAAAATCCATCTTACATCTCTACCATTAATCTAGTACAGTATCTTATGTGAAATGCATCTTTTTCACCCTCTTCTTATTCATCAGCCTAACAGTCACAAATGAATTTTTTTAACATTATGAAATTTGATCAAACCATTTATTTAAATAAATACCTCAATAGCCTCTACACATTCTTCGGAATACTTTTTTTTTTTTTTCATGTGAAGGACTTTCAAGATTTTCCTCCAAATGCCTACCATTTCATTTTTTATCATGGGTTTACACAACTATTTTTTATCATAATTATTATAAATAAAATTTTAAAATTAATTTACAACTACCTAAATTATGAACAGATATTGTTACCATCTCCATTTAACAGGTGAGTATATAGATCCATATAGTAGTTAACTTTGCAAATGTTATAGTGGATCATTGTGACCTTATGAACTAAAGATCTAAATCCGGTCCTATTCTGTGCCTGCCATCCTCATTAACTCTGACACACTTGAGTCCATTGCTGCAATAAAATCACTGTGTCAGTCTATCTCATTGAGAGTATTCCTCTGTTGACCCTCCACCTTTCCAAGCATGATGTCTCTTTGCAAGGAATAGCCTCTCCTAGCAACATGCCCAAAATATTTGAGATGAAGCTTCAAAATTCTTGCCTCTATGAGGCACTTTGACCTCAGTTTCCCCAAGACATATCTATTTATTTTGGCTATACATAGTATACTTAGCACTCCACTCCTACACCACAACTCAAAAATATCAATTCTTCTGCTGTCATGTATAATCATTGCCCAGCTCTCATATACATAGAAGTGATTGAAAAGATCATGGCCTGAATTAGATATACTTCAGTCTTCAAACTGATATCATTGCTCCTCAGTAATTTGGAGAAGTCTCTGACAGGGGATTTTTCTGATACATCACCTGACCTCCTGATTACTGGCACCAAGTGTGTTAATTGTGGATCAAGTGAGATGAAATCATTGACACTTGACCTTTCCTTTATATATTATGATGTTGTTATTGGTTCACTGGTCAGAAATTTTGACTTCTTGATGTTGAAATGCAATCCATATTGAAGACTGCAGCCTTTGATTTTCTGCTGCAAGTGTTTCAAGTGCTCTTTGCTTTCAGTGAACAAGGTTGCATTATCTCCATAACACAAGTTGTTAATAAGTTTTTCTCCAATCCTGATGCCACATTCTTCTTCTCAATCTTCTTAAATTATTTTCTCAGCATACAAATTGAATAGGTATAGAAAAAGAATACAACTCTGATCAAATGTTCATGATTATAAACCATGCTGAGTTTGGACAACAACTACTTGATTATTGATACTGAGATACATGCCTAGAGCTGTTATGGAAAACATCTTGAATTGTCCAAGACACATCAAAAGAAGATTACATTAATACACAGAATCACTGTAACAAAAGAATTGGCTGACAATGAAAAATTTCAGGAAATACCATATGATCAAGGGTCAATGATAATGAAGGCAGCCTAATCTTCATTAAAGGCCCTGGAAAATAAATAAGGGCCCAGGAATCCACAGAACACCAGTGGATGTGTTTCAAATAACAGACACATCTGGGGCATGCTCACCAGTCTATGCCAAGAAATTAGAGGACAAATCCTTGTTCAACTGACTGGAAGAAATATATATTTGGTCCTACTCTCAAGAATGATAATATATTAAAATAGGACAGAAATAATTTATTTATTTAGTCTTTGGGCAGTATGGGACATTCAGCTTTCTTCTCCAACATCAAAACTCAAAGGCATAAATTTTCTGTAATTTTTATTCATCTTACAGCTCTTAGAGACATAGCAGGTGATTAAAATTACCAGTTAGAATTAGGTACACTTTAGTCTTTAAGATGACATCATTGTTCTGCAATAATTTAGGGACGTTCCTGAGAGCAGACTTTCCCAATGCATCATTTGATTTCTTGACTGCTAGTACAAATGGTGCTGAGTGTGAGCCCCATCAAGATGAAATAATTTACAATTTTAGCCCTTTTTCCATCCTTCATGATGCTTTTTATTATCCCATTGGTGATCTTTGTTTTCTTGAGGTTGAGATATAATCCATATTGAAGGCTGTAGTTTTTGATCTTCTGCCTCAAGTGCTTTCATTCCTCTTTGCTTTCAACAAGCAAGGTTAAGTAGTAATCAGTATAACAAAGTTTGTTGATAAACATTCTTCAGATACTGATACTATGCCCTTCATCATAAAGACCAGGCTTTTGAAAGATTTGTTCAGAATACAAATTGAACAGGTAGACAGAGAGAGGCTATAACCCTGACAAATACTTTTATTAATATTAAACCATGTTGTAGTCCCTTGTTACATTCAAACCACAGCTTTCTCTTCTAGGTATAGATTTCATATCAGCATAATTAAGTTCTCTGAATTCCCATTCTCTTCAACATTAACTATAGTTAACTATGTTCCATATAGTCAAATGCTTTTGCATAGTCAATAAAACACAAATAGACATTCTATAGTGTGCTCTTCTCTAATTCAAAATCCATCTGACACCAGCAATGATATCTCTAACTCAAGGCCACTTCTAAATCCAGCTTGAACTTTTGACTGATCTTGATGATCTTCAGCAATATTTTGCTTGCATGTTATATTAAAAATATTGTTTTATAATTTTCACATTCTGTTGGAACACTTTCCTTGAGAATGGACACAATACAGATCTCTTCAAGTTAGTATCATAGACTGGTCAGCATGTCCAGAGCTGCATATATTAGTTTAAACATGTCAGTTGCTATTCCATAAATTCCTGAAGCTTAATTTATTGCCAATTCCTTCAAAGCAGTTTGGACTTCTTCTCTCATCACCATTGTGTTGGGTTTATTTTTGTTGCTGTTGTTGTTGTGTTTTTTGTTGTTGTTTTTGTTGTTGGTTGGAGGCTTTTTAATCTAGGCCTCCTGAAATACTTAGATGTCAACCAATTCACTTTGGTACTATGGATCTGTTGCCAGTCTATTGCTACAGTCTTGGTTTGGAAGCACGTTTAGTATCAAGAACATATTTTAGCATGGGGTGGCTCCTGTCCTCTGACACTAGGTATTAGAGAGATGCAACTCAAAACAACAATGAGATATCATCTGCCCTTAGTAGCAATAACAAAGATTAACACAACAGCAAATAACAAATACTGGTGAGGATGCAGAGATATTTATACTCTCATGTACTGCTGGTGGGAATGTAAAATGTAACATGTAACCACTAAAGTAATTTGGCATTTCCTTAATAAGTAGAAAATAGAAGTACCAGTTGACACAAATATTCCACTAGTGGAAATATATCCTAAAGAAATTAAGGGCTGTTGCAGGACTAGATAGATGCACATCTATGCTTATTGCAGCTGTGTTAAAAATAAGAATTGTAAACAGCCCAAGTGCCCATAAAAAAATGAATGAGAAAGTTTTGTACATTAACAAAACAAAGATTTTGCAGAAATTAAAATCAAAGCAGAACTCATAAAACACTACATAGCATAAAGGAGCTGAGAAGATGCTGTGCTAAGTAAATGTAGTCATTAAAGAACAAATATTGTAAAGACCACTGTTACACAAACAAACAAACTAGAGAAAGATTTATATATAGAAAGAATTAACCTAGTATGTTTATTGAGGCTGGGAAAGTAGAAAATGGGTAGATATTGTTCTATTTATTGCCACAGATGAAAGGAAAGAATGTGAAATAAACAGGCAACTAAACATTGAGCAAGATATACATGTCTGATTGACTAAAGGAGTGTTAGAGGAAGAAATGTTTTAAACACAAACAGAAACAATTTTAGAAGATAGAAGAGATGGGAGAAAGAGAGAGAGGAGTAGATATAAGCAGAGCAATGGATTAGGTGAAGGAGAAGGCAAGGTACTGTGATAATTTGATGGGTCAGTTGTAATAATTGACGTTGAATATTTGTAATGAATATTAAAAAACAAAATGGATACAAATTATTGTATAAAAAAATTTAAAAAACCTTTTCTATTAGTGGTTATGTATCTTTGCGGTCCTCAGTATATTTCTAGTCATATAGCTCTCATGAATGAGTGTTAGGAGAACTTACTCTGCAATCTAATTTTTGTTGTTGGTATGTACCGTTGAGTCATTTGCGACTTATAGCAACCCTATGTACAACAAACAGCCCTAAACTCTGCTCTGTCCTGTGCCAATCGCACTGTCTTTGATACACCCATCATGATTACCCCAGCCACTGAATCAATATGCCTCATAGAGGGTCTTCCTCTCCTGTGCTGTCCCACCACCCTTCCAAGCATTATGTCCCAAGGACCAGTCCCTCCTTCCAACATGTCCAAAGTATGTCAGACGAAGCCTCAGAATCCTTGGAAGGTGACTTCCAAATGTATGTAGAGTTAAGAGAAGCCATATAGAATAGAGAATGACTACTGTCATTCACAAAATTAAGGGGTAAGAGAACAGTTACAAGAAGTAGGAAACAGAGGAGAAGCTGTCCACCCTCTCTGGAGAAATATTATCCAGTCAAACTCCACATTACAGTGGAGTAAAGAATCAGATCTCAGTATCTTTCAATGCATAAATTCCTCCCAGAATTTTAATTAGGTGGCCCCACATGGAAGACCTAAATAAAGAAGACTCTTTGGACTATAGCTACTTTTTACTAACCAACCACCATGTTATTCAACATTTACAAGAGTTAAAAAAAAATTAAAAATCCTACTATCTGATTGTATGTACATTAATAAGATACAATAGTTGTCAGAAACAAACAATTGGGTATGAGGCGAGAGTAACATTGACTATAATAAAGTTATGTGTCAGTTTGCCTGGGCCATGTTTCTTAGTGCTTTGGCAGTTATGTGATTATATAATTTAAAAATTATGTAATGATGTAATCTGGAAATAATGTAATTATGTAATTAGCTTCTATTTTGTGACTTGATGTTACAATCACCTCCTTTTATTGCATAACACTGGTTTTCAAGCAATGATGTGGTCCTTAGGACCTAACCAATTTATCAATATAGGAGGAGTTGTTGTTGCTGTTGCTTGCCTTTGAGTTGAGCATGGCTCATAATGACCCTATGAACAAAAGGCCTGAAGTCCCTATGCAACTATTGACATTTATCAAAGTTCATAGAGTTTCTGGAGGCATGTTGCTTAGGAAGTGAATGCCACTCCTGCTTCCAAATAAGAGAGGAGCTCCTATATATTTATCAAAGTAGCAGGGAATTCTGGTGACCTAGTGGCAGGAAGTTGCACTTTGAGGCCACCAGCTGGTCCACAGGAGAAGGATGGGCAATCTCCTCCCATGTAATTAACTGCCTCTGAAAATCTGGAGGAATCATTGGTCAATTCCTACAATATGGTACACACAAACAACAGCTATATCCATCCCACTTTTGTCATGCACTGAAATAAATTATCAGAAGGGAACACTGAATATGGAACTGGAGGAGGCAAGAATAAGATTCTCAGCATATGAGAAACTCCAAATCCGCAATTAAGTAGATAGCTTAATAGTTAACAGTTGCTAGTCAGAACCATTATGTTATCAGTTGTGTTAAGAACAAATACACAATCAAACTTAGGAAAATTTACTGATGGCTTATTTGAATTGTT
>NW_006399948.1:5137220-5153999 GCF_000299155.1 Elephantulus edwardii
TATATATATAAATTTACTTTTTCAACTAAGGAAGTAGAAGATCTCTACTTCTCGGGTCCAGGCATTCTGGAGGTCTTACTTATTCTGATTAGGGTCTCAGTGTATATCAAAGAATATGAATATTAATGAGTATTGATAATTTCATCTCAATCACTAAATAAACTGTAATGTGGTAAATTGTGATTAGATATAACAACTACCACCTTTTGATCATTTTAGGAAACTATTATTATGAATGCCATTTTGGCTCATTTTTAGAAAATTAGAGTAAATAATGGAGAGAAAGTAGCTACTTTTAGTCACTTAAAGCAAGTCAAATTAAAAGGAAAAGCTTTCAGTCTAATAATTATGAGTTCAGTAATTTCTGGTTTCTTTTTTGTCCTTTTTTTCTTTAGTAGAATATGATATTTGCTGTTATTTTGCATGCATTGGTCTCTGGGTTTTTGTTATGGATGTACTACATAGAATTGATTGTGCTTATGTGTACGTTGTACTTGGACCAGGAAGCAGTCCTCAGACAAAGCAAAGAAACCCTGCCTGGTTCAAAATCAGGAAAAGAGTGCATCAGGGATGCATTCTGTCTCCATATCTTTTCAATCTTTATGCAGAAGAGACCATTTGGGAAGCAAGGTCTTATGAGGTAGAATGTGGCAACAGGATTGGAGGTAGACCCATCAACAACCTATGTTATGCAGATAACACAATCTTGCTTACTGAAACTAAAGAAGACCTGAGGCATCTGCTGAAGAAAGTCAAGGACTGTTGTCTTCAATATGAATTGAAGTTCAACATCAAGAAGACAAAGATTCTCACCACTGTACCAATTGGCAGCACTGTGATAAATGGAGAAGATATTTAGGTGGTAAAAAATTAGTTTGCTTAGCTCCACAATCAAAACTTTTAACATAGCAGTCACAAAACTAAAAGACAAATTGCACTGGGAAAATCTGGTGTCAAAGACCTCTCCAGAGTGCTCAAAAGCAACCATGTCAGTCTAGAGACTAATGTGCACCTAATCCAGGCCATGATCTTCCCAATTACTTGTTAATGCTTCAGGGAGTTGCACAATGAATAAGGATTACAGAAAAAGAATCAATGCCTTTGAATTGTGGTGCTGGAGAAGAGTCTTGAACATACCATATACTGTCAAGAAAACAAATAGGTCTGTCTTGGAGAGGGTGAAACTAAGTTTCTCCTTGGAGGCTAGGATTTTGAAGCTCCATCTTACATACTTTGGGCATGTGGCCAGAAGAGAAGATACCATGCTTGGAAAAGTGAAGGGACAGCACATGAGAAGAAGACCCTGGATGAGATGGATTAATACAGTGACTGGGGTAATGGGGTTTGGTTTGTCAGAATTAATGAGACTGGCTCAGGACAAGGCAGGGTTCAGAACTGCTCTAGATAGGATTGCTATAGGTTTCAGGTAACTCAACAGCACATAACAACAACAATAACATAATTGAAAGACATACATTATTTCTCAGGATAAAAAAAACCCATCATTACAAATGACTTTGTATGTCAGTGGAACAAATTATAAAAATACAGAAAGAATGTTACTATAAAATAATTTATATTCAGACAGAAATATGTTATTATCAATATAACCAATTCAGATTCCATTCCCAGATCATGAGAAGCTTGATATCCTGAACCAATTTTATACCAAAACAACAAAATATACTTGATATAATTATATGTGCATAGCTGAGCATGAAAAAAATGAAAGGTTACTCAGAAATGAAACGCATTACAATTTGCTAATTGCTAATGCTGATAAGGAAGGAAGTAGCCAAGCTGACTTTATTTTAGTGCATGTTCCAAATCTAGAGGTTCCAGTCTACCTTAGCTGTTATGTGGTAAACAATAGGGTCAAAACTATGGATTTGTTTCCAAGTAGGAGTCTATTTTGACTGCTGTTTGTACCATAGTTGTTGTTGTTGTTGTTGTTATGTGCCATTAAGTCATTTGTGACTCATAGTGACCCTTTGTATAAGGGCTCTAAACTCTGTTCTAATCTGTGCCAACCTAACCATCTCAAATGCACTTATTTCCACTGCTCCAGTCACAGAATTGATCCATCTCATCGAAGGTCTTCCTCTCCTTCGCCGCCTTTCCACTGTGCCAAACATGATATCCTTCTCCAAGGACCAGTCCCTCCTTGGAACATGCCCAAAGAATGTCAGATGAAGCTTCAGAATCCTTGACTCCAAGGAGCACTCCGGCTTCACCTTCTCCAGGACCATAGAGTCAGAATCAGTTCATAGCTGACTCTCCAGCAAATTCTCAGAGGCAGTATATCACACAGGAGATAATGAATGGTCCATATTTCTCCAGCAGAAGTCTATTGTTGTTGTTGTTATGTGCCATTGAGTCATCTGAGAATCATAGTGACCCTATGTACAGCAGCTCTCAAGCCTGCCCTGTCCTGAGCCAGTCTTACTGATTCCTACACACCTAACCCATTTCCCCAGTTATTGTCTCAATCCATCTCATCCAGGGTCTTCCTTTCCTGCGTCATCCTTTCACTATTTCAAGCATGATGTCCTTCTCCAAGGACTGGTGTCTCCTGGACATGTGCCCAAAATATGTGCGATGGAACTTCACAATCCTAGCTTCTAAGGAGAAACTTGGTTTCATGCTCTCCAATACAGATTTATTTGTTTTCTTGGCAACCCATTATACTTTCAAGACTCTTATCCAGCACAACTCAAATGTATTGATTCTTCTTTTACTATCTTTAGTCATTGTCTAGCTCTCTGCTGCATAGCAAGTAATGACAAAGATCATGGCTTGGATTAGGTGAACCCTAGTCTCTAGACTAACATCGTTGCTTTTCTGTACTCTGGAGAGAACCCTGATAGCAGATTTTCCCTGTGCAATTAATCTTTTGGCTTGCGGACTGCTAGTGCCAAGAGTGTTGATTATGGAGTCAAGCAAACTATAATTGTTATTTTACCTTTAGTTTAAAAGGTAAAATATAAATAAATTTGACTTAAGAGGGGTTTTTTCTTTGGGCTTGTTGCCAGGAGGGAGTAGTCATTGGAGAAGGATATCATAATTGGAAGCATAGAAGGATCAGTGCAAGAAAGGAAGATCTTGAATCAGATGGATTGACACAATGACTGGCAGTGGGATCAGGTGTGTCAGAAATGGGGAAGTTGGCTCAGTATATAGGGCAAGGTTCAGGGCAGTTCAGAGGATTGCTATGAGTCATAGTTAACTTAACAGAACATAACAACAATACTCCCCTAAGAAAGTGAAATTAAGAAAATTGCTTTACTCAAATTTAGCTTTGTGGGGAGGGAAAAATATTATCCGGAGGAATTACATACAAAAAGTAGAGTTTGTGTAGTTGTACAGCTCAAATTTGTAAAATTTCATTTGGGAAAATTTTACAGGAATACAATAAATTTTGAGATTAAGAATATGATGGTTTAAATTAATACAAATGAAAATTAACATCAAATCGGATTTTAATCCCAAAGACAAAGAAATAAGAGCTTACAAAAATGAATGTGAAAATATAACACCATGTGAAATTTATAAATAAAAAAAAAGAATAACTACTAGAATGAAGCTAGAAAATTTGTCTTAATAGAAGTACCAAACAGGATAGATAGGACATGGTTCAGAAATGTTTTTCATAGGGTCATTGTAGGTCTTACTTGACTCAAAGGCACCTAGCAAAAACTACAATTATAAGATAAATATATTTTAAGTAATAAATAGAATAAATGAATACCAAATGAAAGTTAAGATAATAAACAATTTTATGTTAAAAGATATGGAATGATCTTTAAGAAATTAAAAAAGCAAATAATCATTTGAAAAAAATAATGAAGCTATAATGAGATAGAAGCATAGGTAAGGATTGCACAGAATTCTGCAAAGAGAAACTCAGGAAATGTTAAGTAAAGGCATGCAGCCTGAGAACTGATGAACTAACTACCAATTCAAAATGTAAAAAACAGAAAATCAGTTTTAACTGATGAGAGTTCTATCTGGTGATAAATGATGGGAGGGAAAGATATATTAAATTAGAATTTGTTAAAGAGAAGATACTTTTTACTCGAAAGTAAAAGATTATCACTTTATTAAAAATATTCAAAATCAAGTTGTGTATTATATATTGGATTGCTGTTATGTACCATCAAGTCAACTATGATACATAATGGTTCTGTAAGCATTCTCTATTGAGTACCATATTTTCTCTTTCTCCCACACATAAACCTATTGCTGCAGCCACTGTATCAATCCAAAGTGACAGTCTTCTTTTTTTCAGTCCCTCCACCTTTCCAAGGATGATGTCCATCTCCATGGTAAATCTGCTGTCAGGGACCTTTCCAGAGCACTGAGAAGCAACTATATCAGTCTAGAGACTAAGTAGTGCTTGATTCAGTCCACAGTCTTCACAATTATTTGTTATGCATCAAAGACCTGGATGATGACTAAGGATGGCAGAAGAAGAATTGATGCCTTTGAGTTGTGTGTGGTGCTGGAGAAGAATACTGAATATACCATGGACTGGCAAGGAAACAAATATGTCTATCTTGGAGAGGGTGAAACCAAGTTTCTTCTTGGAAGCTAGGATCTTGAAGCTCCATCTTCCATACTTTGAGCATGTTGCCAGGAGGGACTGATCCTTAGAGAAGGATATTACACTTTGGAGGGTGAAGGGACAGCGCAGGAGAGGATGATCATGACTTAGATGGATTGATATAGTAACTAGAGCAATGAAGGTAGTTGTGCTGGAGTCAATGAGACTCAAAACAAAGCAGGCTTCAGAGCTGTTGTGCATAGATAGGGTCTCTGTGGGTTACAGGTATATCGGTGACACATAACAACAACAACAAAAACAACAGAAGCAACAGAAACAATGCTGCAATCCTGATGGCTTGTGGTTTGAATCCATCAGCTTCTCTGTGGAGACAGAGAGGCAATCTCCTCAGGTGTGATTAACGATCTCTGAAAACCTTCCAGAGGGCCAGCTATGGCTTGAATCATGCTTGAAGGTACACGACAACAACAAGAAGCAACACACCCAAAAGCAGTGAGACAACGCTTTTTCACCTTTGTCTCCAAGAAGCATCATTGAAAGGTATTGCCTAATTAGATATCTAGAATTACATGTGTGTTTGCATGTGTATATGTTTTCTCTGAACATGTCATTTAAATAAAATAAAGAAATGACTCTTACAGAAAAAAAATGCATTGTAAACTAGAGGAATCAAAAAATATTTTTAAAACATCTTGGGATTATCTGATGGAACAAAAAGAGTCTGCTGGTAAACTCAAATCTGAACTTTCTTTACAAGAGAAAAACCACATATAACACATAAATGATACAGGCACAATTAGGATAAAAGATTATTTTTTTTTCTCTTGTATGTATTACATATTATATGTATAACAGGGGATTGTCTCTTGAAAAAGAGGCCATGTTTGGTAAATTAGAGGATCAAGGAAGGTAAGGAAAATGAAGAAACAGATAAAATAATACAGTGGCTACAACAATGGATTTAAGCACAGTAGCTTAAGCGGCTTGTGATGGCACAAGACCAAGGAGAGTTCCTTTCTGTTGTCCATAGAATCATTATAAATTGGAACTGATATAACAGGTCCAAGGCACTAAAATTAGAAAGCGACAAATGATGTAAGAGTATTTGACTTATTTAGTTTGCTTGCTTAGCTCCACAAACAACACTCTTGGCACTATCAGTCAGGAACTGAAAAGACAAATTGCAATGAGGAAGTCTGCTGTCGTGGATCTTGCCAAAGTGCTAAAGAGTAATGATGACAGTCTAAGGATGAAGGTGTACCTGATACGGGCCATGTTCTTCGTAATTACTTCCTATGCCTCAGATAGCTGGACAATAACTGAGGATGTCAAAAGAAGAATTTATGTCTTTGAGCTTTCCAGGTTTTGAAAAAGAGTACCAAACTTACCATGCACTGCCAAGAAAAAAAAAAAAATGTCTGTCTTTGAGAGGGTGAAACCAAGGTTTTCCTTGGAGGCAAAGATTTTGAAACTCTCTCTCACATACTTTGGGCACATGGCCAGGAGAAATCGGTCTTGGAGAGGAGCATCATGCTTTGGACGGTGGAGGGACAGTGCAGAAGAGTAAGACTTCTGATGGGACGGAGTGATATGGCAACTGGGGTAATGTAGGTAGATGTGCCAGAATCAGTGGGACTGGCTTAACATAGAGCAGGGTTTAGAGCTATTGTACTTAGGGTTTCTATGAGGCACAAGTGACTTGATGGCACATAACAATAACAACAATAGCATATCACACCTCTGACCTTCAGCATTGTACTATAATGTATTGTTTAAAGCTACAAAGTTTGTGGCAATTCATTACTATTTGTCTAGAGAGAAGAAATGGACATAAGAGCACAGAGCCAGGAGCATCCTTCTGAAAAGGCCAGAGGGAAAGAGAATAAATAGCACAGCTCCCCACAGCCCTAGAGCAGAAAGCAGATAAAAAGTCCATATCTGAGCCCACAGTACCTTTAGAGCCACAACAGTAGCAAGAGGTTCGTTTATTTATTGTTGGCTCACGGACTCACAGTTGTCGTACCAAGAATGGGGTTTATTAAGGAAATAAGGTTGAGAGTCAGGGAAGCAAAGAATATTACCAAACTGATATAAAAGTTTTAACTAAGCCACCATTCCACAATTAGTTCAGACTCCAGTTTCAGAAAAGTAAGCAGCTTTTCTTTCTATCAGTAAATTCATGAACAGCAAACACTTTAACTGTGGCCAGCACAAATGCAAGCATCCTCAGGTCTCACCTTGCCACAGTTTCTCCACAGCAATGCAACATTTTCCCCACCACCATTACCAGGGTCCTGCCAACAGGGTCTTATTCTCACAAGGATCTTGCTCCATCGTCTCCCTCAAGTCTTGCCCCACAGTGTGGGAATCACTCTTTATATCTTATCCTAGTCTTACAACTGTTAACAATGTGCAAGATCAGGTGTCTGCAGTTAAAAAAGTTGAAGACTAGGTGAGGATTGTTGTTATTGTTATGTGCTGTCGAGTCACTTGCGACTCATAGCGACCCTATGTACAACAGCCCTAAACTTCACGCTGTCCTGTGCAAATCATACTGTCTCCAACACTCCCATCCCGATTACCCCAGTCACTGAATCAGTCCACCTCATAGAAGGCCTTCTCCTCCTGTGCTGTCCCTCCACCCTACCAAGCATGATGTCCCTCTCCAAGGATCGGTCCCTCCTTACAACATGTCCAAACTATGTTAGATAGGGCCTCAGAATCTTTGCCTCCAAGAATCCACCTGGTTTAACCCTTTCCAGGATGAATCTTTGTTTTCCTAGCAGCCCATGGTACTGTCAATACTCTTCTCCAGCACCACAGCTCAAAGGCATCAATTCTCCTTCTATCCTCCTTAGTCACTGTGCAACTCTCTGAAGAATCTTTGTCTTCTTGACATTGAGCTTCAATCCATATTGCAGGCTGCAGTCCTTGACCCTCTGCAGCAAGCGCTTCAGGTCCTCCTAAGTTTCAGCAAGCAGGGTGTGTCATCTGCATAATGCAGATTGTTGATGAAACTTCCACCAGTCCTGACACTACACTTCTCCTCATAGAGCCCAGCCTCCTGGATAATCTGTTCTGCAAACAGGTTGAAAAGGGATGGAGACAGGACACATCCCTGGCATACACCCTTCCCAATTTTGCACCATGCAGTGTTTTCTTGCTCTGTTCTGACGACCGCCTCTTGGTCCAAGTATAGGTTTCGCATTAGCACGATTAAATGTTCTGGGATTCCCATTCTTCTCAGAGTCAGCCACAGTTTGTTATGATCCACACAGCCAAACGCCTTTGCATAATCAATGAAACACAGATAGACATTCCTCTGGTATTCCCTGATTTCAGCCAAGATCCATCTAACATCAGCAACAATATCCCTAGTACCACGACCCCTTCTAAACCCAGCCTGGACTTCTGGCAGTTCTCTGATGATGTGCTGTTCCAGTCGTTTTTGTATAATCTTCAGTAGAATCTTGCTTGTATGTGAAATCAACGATATTGTTCTATAGTTTCCACACTCTGTTGGGTCACCCTTCTTTGGAATGGAAACAAATACAGATCTCTTCCAGTCAGTTGGCCAAGTGGTTGTTCTCCAGATTTCTTGGCACAACTTGGTGAGCACATCCAGGGCAGCATCTGTTAGCTGAAATATGTCAATTGGTATACCATCTATTCCTGGGGCCTTATTTTTTGCTATTTCCTTCAAAGCAGCTTGAACTTCTTCCTTCATCACCATAGGCTCTTGTTCATAAATTGTTTCATGAAATTCTTCTGTGTCTGCCAACTCCTTTAGATACAGTGACTCCGTATATTCTTTCCATCTTCTTTTAATACTTCCTGGATCATTTAATATTCTGCTGAAAGCATTCTTGATTATAGGAACTCGAGGTTTGAATTTGTTCTTCAGTTCCTTGAGCTTAAGAAATGCTCAGCGAGTTCATTCCTTTTGATTTTCTGACTCCAATTCCTTGCACATTTCATTGTAACATTTTACTTTGTCATCCCGTGCTGCCTTTTGAAATCTTCTATTCAACTCTTTAGTTTCTTGAATTCTTCCTTCTGCTTTGGCTTCTCTGCACTCCAGTGCAATTTTCAGAGTTTTTTCTGACATCCTTTTTGGTCTTCTCTTCTTCTTCTGTCTTTGCAATGACTGTTTGCACTCTTCCTGGATGATACCCTTTATATCCTCCCACAATTAATCTAGTTTTCCCTCATTAGTGTTCAAGACCTCAGATCTGTTCCTGAAATGGTTCTGAAATTCATGTGGGATAGACCCAAAGTCATATTTTGGTTCCCATGGATTTGGCTTAATTTTTCTCAACTTCAGCTTGAACTTGCATATGAGTAGCTGGTGGTTTGTCCACAATCAGCTCCTGGCCTAATTTTCACAGCTGATAGTGAGCTTCTTCAGCGTTTTTTTCTGCAGATGTAATCAATCTGATTCCTATGCATACCATCAAGTGAAATCCATGTATGTAACCTGCATTTATGTGTCTTAAAAATGTATTTGCAATGAATACGTCATTGATTGTGCATAATTCAATCATTCTCTCTCCACCTCCATTTCTATCACCAAGTCCATGTTAAGAATGAATAAAAATTTTACCAACTTTTAGCTTAACAAAACACCATTACTGATAATATATCAGAGATTCATAATTGTTTCCATTCAAAAAAGATCTGACAGAATGTGGAAACTATAGAATAATATAATTAATATCACATGCAAGCAAGATGCTGCCTAAAATCATCTGGAAACAACTTGAACTGCCATATATGCAGGCTGAGTTTAGAAGACTCTGTGTATGGCACTATGGATATGATAGGCAACGTTAGATGGATCTTAGCTGAAAGTAGAGATTACTAGATGAATGCCTATCTGTGTTTCATTAACTTTGAAAATACATTTGATTGTATTGATCACAAGAAACTGTAGCTAACTCTGAGAAGAATGGGAATCCCAGAACACTTGATTGTACTTCTGCAAAATTTATACATGGATCACAGACTTAAGTTATGTAGATGACACAACCTTTCTTGTTGAAACAGAGGAGGACCTAAAGTGCTTGCTGCAAAGGTCAAGGACTGCAGCTTTAAGTATGGATTTAAGCTCAACATCAAGAAAACAAAGATTCTCATCACTGGGCCAATTAGCAGTACCATGATTGATAGTGAAGAGATTAAGATTATTAACAACTTCAATTTCCTTGGCTCCACAATCAACACTCTCAATACCAGCAGCTAGAAAACCAAAAGATGATGTGTATTGGGAAAGTCATCAATCAGTGATTTTTCCAGAGTATTAAAGAACAACAAAGTCAAAATGGAGACTAAGGTGCACTTGACTCAGGCCATGGTTTTTTCAATTGCTTGCTATACATTACAAAGCTCAACAATGACGAGGGATGGTAAAATAGATGATGCCTTTGAGCTGTGGTGCTGGAGAAGAGTATTGAATATACTATGGACTGCTAGGAGAACAAACAGATTCATCCCAGAGAGGGTAAAGCCAGGCTGCTCATTGGAGGCAAGGATTCTGAAGCTCCATCTGACATATTTTGGGCATGTTGCAAGGAGGGATAAGTCCTTGGAGAGAGTCATAATTTTGGGAAGCTGGAATGACACCACAAGAGAGGAAGACTATGGATAATATGGATTGACTCAGTGTCTGGGGTAATGGGGATCGGTGTGTCAGAGACAATGAAACTGGCTCAGGATAGAGCAGGGTTCAGAGCTGTTGCACTTAGTCACAAGCAACTCGATAGTACCTAACAATAACAAAGTGTATGTGAATATGTATATGTGTATATACTTTAAAATTTTATATTTTATTGGTTTGCATAAAATCATTCATATATATTGTGTTTCATTCATGTACATTGTGTTGTATACCATCATTCATATACAATTATTATATAATTAATTACTATTGATTTATAACAATTATCATTCCTTTGCCTCAAGTTTCCATTGAACTTGCTATTCCTTCATAATTTCATACATCCACTGAACTCTGTTATCCTACTGATTTCCCCCTTTCCTTTTTTTTTGATCCCTTTACATCCCCCCTTGAAAATTTATTCATACCTTGTTCAGTTTATCCGATTTTCACAACAGTGGTCTTATGCAGTATTCGCCCAAATGTGACTGTGTTATTTCATGAAGCATAGACTCTCCTATATTATAGTCTTTTATGAAATAATTTTTCATTAGTGCTGCATAGTATTCTATTATGTGAATGTGTGAATGCCTCATAATTTCAGAATCTCTTAATTGATAATGGATATTTTGGCTATTTCCATTTTTAATGTGTTTTTATTTTCTTCCCTTCTGTTGTGAATAAAGCATAAATACACATTCTCTGGTATTCTTTACTTTCAGCTAGGATACATCTGACATCAGCAATGTTATCCCTGGTGCAACGGCCTCTTCTAAACTCTGCCTGAACTTCTGGCAGTTATCAATCTATGTACTGTTCCAGTCTTTTTTTTAATGAACCTCTGTAGTATTCCACTTGCATATGATATTAATGATATTGTTTGATAGTTTCCACATACTGTTGGGAGTGGGAACAAACATAGACCTCTTCCAATCCATTGACCAGACAGCTGTCTTCCAGATTTCCTTGCATAGACTTTGAGCACATTTAAGGCTGGATATGTTAATTAAAACAAGTTAATTGTTATTTCATCGATTCCTGAGGCCTTATTTTTTGTCAATGCCTTCAATGCATCTTCTGCTTCCTCCTTCATTGTCATTGGTTCCTATTCATATGGTACTTCCTGAAATTTTTCAGTGTTAATCAATTCTTTCCGGTACAGTGATTCTGTGTATTCCTCCATCTTCTTTTGGTGCTTTCTTGGTCATTCAATACATTGCCCATAACATCATCCAATATTAAGACACAAGGCTTAAATTTCTTTTTTTTTTTTTTAGTTCTTTCAGCTTGAGAAATGCAGAGCAAATTATCCTCTTTTCATGCTCCAATTCCAGCTCTCTGTACATTCCATTATAATACTTTGCTTTGTCCTCCAGAGCTGCTCTTCGACAGTTTCTGTTCAGTTCTTTCACTTCAACATACTTTCTTTTGATTTTGGCTTCTTGACACTCTGGTTCAATCTTTAGAGTCTCTTCTGACATCCATATTGGTTTTCTCTTTCTCCTCCTTTTTTGTAATGGCCTTTTACTTTCTTCATGGGTGATATCATTGACATCATCCCCCGACTGATCTGCCCTTCAATCACTGATGTTCAATGATCCAACTCTATCCATAAGATGATCTTGACATTCAGATTGAACCCAGAAAAATGTGTACTTATGCATTATTGACTATACAAAGGCATTTGACTATATGGATCATAACAAATTTTGGCTGACATTGAGAAGAATGGAAATCTCAGAGCACTCAGTTGTGGTCATGTGGAATCTATACCTGGAACAGGAGGCTGTTTTGCAAACATAACAGGGGAACACTTCATGGTTTAAAATTGAGAAAGTGGTACACAAAGATTTTACTCTTTCTCCATACCTATTAAATCTGTATGCTGAGCAAACTATCCAAGAAGCTGGCCTCTATGAAGAGGAGTGTGCAATCAGGATTGGAAGGAGACTCATCAATAACCTGCATTATGCAGATGATACAACCTTGCTTACTGAAAGTGAGAAGGGCTTGAAGCTCTTATTGCAAAGAGGTAACAAAACCATGACTATGTACAGATGCTATGATAGTGTGCACAGAAAACTCCAAACACTCAACAACAACAACAACAACAAACCTGTTAAACATAGTAGCCATTTTATAGAGTGGCAGGATATAAGATCAATATACATAAAACAGTTGGATTTCTCTACTGCAATAGATAAAGCATAATAGAAAAAAGAATCTAGAAATGTAATGTCATTACAATAGCTAATAATAAGTTTAAATATAGGAATAAATTTAAGTAGAGACATAAAACATTTTAAAAGCATTTATAAGGAAAACTACAAACTACTACTACAAGAAACAATAAAAGATCTAACTAAATGTTCCTTGTTTGTCAATACATACATGTATCCTATATCCTATATCTATCTATCTATCTATCTATCTATCTATCACTATCTATCATCTATCTTGATTTGGTTGTTGTTATAGGACTCTAATGTAGATTGAATTTTCTTCTCCCAAAAGTGTTTCCTGAAGTTTTAACACTTGGTACATATATATGTCACTTTCTTCAGAAATAGGATCTTTCTAGAATATTATAAAATTAAGATGAAGTCATACAGAATTAAAGAGTACTTTAAATACAAAGGTTTATGGCCACATACAGAGAGATGTCTGACTTACAAATTTAGTGGCATCTTCACACACACAGAGTCAGGAACCCACATAGTCACACAATATGGGATCTGAGACCTCTTTCTAATCTCCTTAATCAGGTATTACCTTTCTCCCAGAAGGGCATCAGCTACCTTAATTTCATCTTTTGGGAAAGGGTATCTTCAGTCTCAAATCTACTTCAGACCCTCAGGCCTTTGGCCTTCAGGCCTAACAAATGCCACTGCAGCATAAGATCTGGAAGTACCTGTCTAGACCTTGGAATTATCACATTGTGTCAGCAATGTAAACAGAGACAGTAAGTCACAGAACTTAGCTGAAGCTCTGTGGCCAGGATCTTCCCTCAGTACAGCCTCAAGCAAAAATCTTTCTTTGAAGTTAGTACATGGGATTTGGACTTAACATCTTAAAAAAGAGATGGACAACAGCATGAGAAACCAGCAGTACAAGGCATCACAGAAGTGACTGGTGATCATATTGATAGGTGGCTGGGGAAGGGAGGGCTTGAACAGGTAGCCAGTGTGCAGGGAATGGGGAGGCAATCAACAACAACAATTTGGAGATAAATGCAGAGGTCAATTGTTGTTGTTAGATGTCATCAAATAGAGTACAACTCATAGCGACCCTATGAACAACAGGACTGAACCTTGTTCTACCCAGTGACATCCTAACACTTCTTGAAACACAAGATCCCATTGTGGTGATAACTGTGTCAATCCAGCTGCTTGAGGGTATTACTCTCCTTTACCAATCCTCCATATTTCCCAGCATCATGTCTCTTTTCAAGGAATAGGCCCTACTAGTAACATGCCCAGTGTATGTGAGGTGAAGTCTCATCATCCTTGCTTCCAAAGAGAGCTCCGGCTGTACCTTCTCCAAGACATATCTGTTTGTTCTCTTGATTGCCCATGGGATGTTTAATACTTTTTCCCAACATCACAACTCAAAGATGCCAATTATTCTCTGTTGTCTTTATTCATTGACCAGCTCTCAGATCAATAGCAAGGTAAATAGTCTTGTGGAAATTGCATTGGTAGCTTTTGTCGTAATGTGCTGTAAGGTTAGAACCAACTCATAGCTGACCATACTCTCCCAAAATAACAGGCCAGAGTCCTCTACATGCTAAATATGAAAGATTAGTAAATCTCAAGGAAATGTATTTAAGGACACTTCTTGTTGTACCCTAGAGTCTGAACTGAGCCATTGCCAACTCTTTGTCAGTTAAGGACAGGGAATGAGATTACCCATCCTTCTCCCACAGAGCAGCTGGTAGCCTCGAACTGTGTGCCATTGTCATTGTACTGTGGCTTCTTGACACTAAGCTACCAGAGCTCCCTTAAGGGAACTTGCATGTTTAAAAGTAAATCTATCCTTTCTATCCCCCCACTTCTTATTAAGTGAATCTGTTGTTAGCTATACTTAACAATCCCTTTCTCTAATTTTCTTCAAATAGAAGCTGACTCGTAACTGATCCTAGAGTGGGTTTCTGAAAAAGATTACTCATCTTTATCTCTTGGACACAATGGTGAATCCAAAATGCTTGCCTATGTGATGGCAGCACAAATCCTTACCATTAAGCCACTATAGACCATTTTATTGAAAGACTAGATACTATATTTTGATGAACATAATCATTCAATAATCTAGTTCCCTGGTCTCCAATCATTCTAGCATCTCCTTGATTCAGATCCTTGTTCTGTTCTATTTTTCTTGTCTCCTTAAGTATGTGAAACTCTAAACTTTTAAGAATAGTTTTTTTTTTAAATTTTGCTAAAACAATTTTGATATAAATAACACAGGAGAGACACATAAATGTTGATTTGATAACTTATCAAATAAAAATTCCAACGATCAAACCACCAGAGAAGTTTACAGTGTAACTCTCTAGGGACTATGGCTTTAAAAGACCCTTAATAAAATAGAAAACAAATCTTTTAAATGCTACTTAAATTATTTGTGAACCATAGAGTCTGAATTGAGTCATAGTTGGCCCTCAGGTTGGTTTTCAGAGGTAGTTAATTTAATGGGAAAGATTGTCCACACCTCTCAAGGAGCTGGTGGCTTACAACTGTGTGCCTTTGAGATTGCAATGCAACTTCTTTCCACTAGGGAATCAGAGCTCCCTATATGTTGTTGTTATCTACTGTCCAGTCATAATTAACCGATACCTGACCCTCAAATCGGTTTTCAGCGGCATTTGATGGCACAGGAGGAGATTGCCCAGCTTAACTTCAATACTTAATTGCTTCTTTATATGACTATTGGCATATGTAAAGAAAACATGTTTTATTTGGTGAAAATAATATTTTATGTAATTAAAAATTGAGGATGCAAAAATACCATTTATAAGATTTTTATCACATTTCAGTGAGCACTGAATCAATTAGAAAATGACTTTTGGAGGTTGACAATTATGATAGTGCTCTTATTTAAATCCCTATAATTACTACAAAGAAATAAGTACAGATCTCATAAGAGATATTTCCCCCCAATATAATCTCTGAGCATTCCAAGGAAGTGTACTAGAAAATTATGCTCTTTAAAAAGCATGGATTTCACCAAGTGGTACACAAACTAAAGCTAGAAGAAAAACATAATAATATGTTAAGAATTATTTACTATTCTTCTTTGCTGAGAATTATATTTTTAAGACCTCATACATTGCACAATTATATTTTGTTGAGACTATGGTATATTTTTTCTTTTGTTTCTTTTACAGTTAACATTTTCTCTGTCATAATGTTTCCAGGGAACAAAGAAAATGAAATTACATGCTTGGGAAAAATGCTACATATAAAAGCATATATATATACTCAGATCAAACAGCACACATTTGTTAACAAGACTTATATTTTCCACAGAACAAAGTAGAAAAATTGGGAAGTCTTTTTTTCCATATTCATGACCTCTTTACTTTTCTAAGACAAATGACAAATTATAACAACTGTTAGAATTTTTATTTCAGCCATTAAATTACAATGATTGTTAGCAAAACCTGGCTTTTAGATAAAGATAAAAATCTCCTATGTTGTTTACAACAAATCTGAACATAAACTAGTGGTCAAATGTATTTGAATTCTACTCAGTTTCTTAATATATAATCATCAGATATCAAATATCTTCTTTTTCACTGAGTCAATTCCAACTCATAGTGACCCTCCAACTGTGTTTTCTAGGCTATAAATTATAGTAAGAAAAAAAGTAGCCATCTCTCTCCTGCAGAGTCACTGGTAGATTTAGAACAGCGAGAGATGTATTGTTTTTGAGCTAGCAAACACTTCAACCTGCTACAAATTACATGACCAAAGATCCAACACATACTGACCCAATTTACTACATAAAACTTGCACCATGCCTACAACCTCTTTTGTTTACTCTTGCAGTTACTGAGTCAATCTATTTTATTGAGGATCACTGGCTTGCTACTTTTCCAAGCATGATATCCTTCTTCCTTCAAGGACTGGCTCATCTTGTAACATTTCCAAAATATATTTAAAATTTTAAAAAGTCTCTGCATCCTTGCTTCCAAGAGACATTCTAGCTTCACTTCTTCCAATATGGATTTATATATTCTTTTGACAGTGTGTGGTATATTCAATATTCTTTGTCAGCACCATGATTCAATGGTTTGTTTTTTTTTTTTTTTGATTCAATGGTTTTGATTCTGCTTTGGCCTTTCATTTTCATTATCCTACTTTCACATATATCTGAAATTAATGAAAATTGTGCTACCTGAAAACAAAGTTTCTGCTGCCTGCTGCAGGAAAAACAATTCTTTTTATTTTTTTTTTAAAAACAGTTCATTATGCTGAGTGAAATATCCCAGTCACAAAAGGACAAATATTACATGATGCCACTGTTGTAGAATGGGACTGTCCTTGGGGTTGGGGAGAGA
>NW_006399948.1:5154734-5156407 GCF_000299155.1 Elephantulus edwardii
ACAGTTCTTGAAGATAGAGTTTGGAATAGAAAAAAAGTTTTGCTCTTGCACATAGGAGGCAAAAGGTATGAGATTCTCAAAATTGCAATTTGAAGACTGCAGATTATTTTATAGAGGAGATGCAATATGGTGGAATGTATGAGAATGTCAATAATATCTTCTTTGTTCTAGTGTTTGGGCCTGATGATAGTGTCCCAAACTAATTTGGCCTAGTCTTTTCAAGGTTTGGAAGATAGGTTAGCAACATTCAAAAGGTGATAATTCTTGGTTATAGATTTCAGCCCAAAAGGGAGTAAACCTCTGCCAGGGATTTTAGGTAAACAAGCAAGCATCAACAAAAGAACTTCACTTGATGTGTAACTCCTATCTATTCACTGTAAAATGAATCGATATAGTCTTCATGTTTGGCAAGGAAACCTGTTAATTACTTCTCATAATCTAAAAGGAAAAAAAAACACCCAAAACCTTTAATTTGAAATAATTTAGAGATGAGAATAAGTTTTACTTTAGCTTAGGGTCTTGTGAAAGATTAATATCCATTGATTGAGGGGTTAGTTTATTCATTAAGTTGCAAAAGAGAGTCTTTTTTGCTTAAAGTAGTATAATGTACTAATTTCAAATTATTATATACTATTTTAGGAGAAGAAACCCCACAAAACTCTGGTTTTCCACTTCTCTATTATTGGTTGGAACATATGACTTGGTTCAAGCATTCCTTAGTCTTTAAAGTCACATCTTTCTCTTTACCACTTTTAACAAGTCCCTGAGCATTTGATTTGTCAATTGCAAATCAGTAATTTGCTTCACAACAGGCAACATCATGACAGATGGAAAAAATTGAATTTGCTAATGATTTCACTTACTTGGATCCACAACCAACACTCTTGGTACCAGCATTCAGGAGATCAGGAGATGTATTGCATTAAGAAAATCTGCTGTCAGGGACCTCTCCAAATGATGGAGGATCCATCATGCCAATTTGAAGACTAAGGTCTGCCTGATTCAAGCTGTGGTCTCAGATACTTGTTATGCATCTGAGAGCTGGACAATAAATAAGGATGACAGAAGGACTGATGCCTTTGAGCTGTAGTAGTGGGAAAGAGTACTGAATATTCCACGGATTACTAAAAGAACAAACAGGTACATCTTGGAAAAAGTGCATCCAGAGTGCTACTTGAGACAAGGATGATGAAACTTTACCTTACATTTTGGGAATACTGCTAAGAAAAGTTATTCCTTGGAGAGGGACATCATACTGGGAAAAAAGGTGGAAAGAAAGAAATAGTCTTGATAAAATGAGTCTACACAGGGACTGCAACAATGGGCTTAGGTACGGTAGAGAGGATGAGGATTGCAAAGGATAGCATAGGGTTCAGATTTGTTGTTCATGGGGTCCTATGAGTCCTAATCAGCTCAAGCACCTAACAACAGCACCTAATAATTTAATTTTTTGACTTTTCTTCCCATGAAGGTTTGATTGTATATCGAAGTAAATGTAAATCTTTTATAATATCAGTCTTCCAGCATTTGTGAGGATTTTAATTTTTTTTTCTGAAATGTAATACGCAGTAAAAGCTGCAGTCTTTAAGTTTTATTTTAAAAGTGCTTCATATATTCTTTGTTTTCTTCTAGTTAGGCACTATCATCTGCACAGCACAGGTTAAGTTTTCCTC
>NW_006399948.1:5157267-5168526 GCF_000299155.1 Elephantulus edwardii
TCATAGTTATTTTTATATAGTCCAGTTTTTCAAACTATTTAGTCAATAGAGACTGAGTATTTGTAATGAAAAGATAAAACCCTAACACACACCAGTCCTGATTTTAAACAATAATGCTGTTACTGTTATATACTGACCAGCCAGAATCAACTTATAGCTGACCTCCCATGAGTTTTCAGAGGCAGTAAATCATAAGAGGAGATTGCCCATCTTTCTCCCACAGAGTACAGTGGATTTGAACCTACACTTTTGGTGTCAGAAAGAGTGAGATTTATTGGTTCAGATACACAGATCCATGGTTTGATTTTTGTAATTGTGGAGCTTGGGAAGATATACAGTTAAAATGGTTATTATTTCTATGAAGAGGGTGAGAGAGATTTTTAAAAAATGTGACTGTTTTTGTTACTGAGGGGGAAAGAAAAGCTGCTTTATCACCTTTGTCACACAAAAAGGTACGACGACAAAGATGATTCTAAGAATTTCTTTAAAAGTATATCTATTATTATGATTTTCCCCTCCCCCTTTGTATCTCATAATGCTATGTTGAGCTATATATTATAAAAAAGATTAAAGATTTTGTTGACTAAATACTAGGATATATTGGAGAAATGATTAAGGTTTTGTAATGTTAAGATATACGGAAAAAATTATTGAGGTTTTTATTCATTTAATACTAAGATACACTGAAAAGATGATTAAGGTTTTTGTTGATGAACCATATTGTAATTAGAGAAGAAATGTAAGCCAACTGGATATTCAAAAGAGGTATTAATTTACTCTAAAAGAATACTTACAGTAGTACAATTTGACACAGCATGTGGAGCTTAGCCTAAGAAAGATTCAACTCCACCCAGTACTCTTGGAAAATTGTTGTTGTTGATTATTGATCACGACCATAGCAACCCTATGAACAAAAGGCCTGAAGCCTTTCTATAACTATCAACATTTATCAAAGTTCATAGAGTTTCCGGAGGCATATTGTTTAGGAAGGGATGATACTCCTGCTTTCCTTTGAAAGTAGACAGGCAAAAAAGAGACTTTTGCAATGAAACTGAGGCAACGTAAAGTCAACACTTAATTCATGTTGATCACCTTGATCTATTTGATGAGAGGAAAGAGGAAGCATCAGAACTCCCTTTCCAAGACACCAAAGTCAAAGGAAGCTGGCAAGTATGTTCAACTTGAGGTGACTACATGGGTCTACTTGGTGAGCGGAAGGGGGGGATACTCAGAAATGGACAGGCTGAGTTTGGACTTGTTCCTTCAGTACTGTCTACCTAGCATAATGAATAGATAAAAGAAGAAGGGTTACTGACTTGTGGAGTAGAGAGTCCTGGGAATCTTGGCCTATGTGAGCCTAAATTTGAGTAAGGGGATCAGCTGGTCTGAACAGAACACTGTGTTGACTTCTGAGTTGGCAGCTGATCTCCATTTGAATCTAGCCATTAAGGCTAGATGGCCGAGGGTGTGTTGACCAGAATCCAACCAGATGAAGAGAAAATTTTTTATTCTGAGAGTTAGTGTAAATTGCTGTGACTTATTTTCTCTGTAGTGGACCCTTGTTAATAGGTGCAGATTAAACCATAACACAAGATTCTTCAGGAAAAAAAAAGACACGCTTGTTTTATCAGAGTACAGGTTTGAAAAGACTGGATAAATTAAAAAATGGCTACCTAAAATGGGGGAGTTATGACATAGGGACTAAAACAGCTGGTTTACATGTTTCTTTAAATATAGATGATAATGAAGTGGTTCTGAATCTTCAGATAAATAATGGCTGATAAAAGCCAGAATATGGGCTGTGGTGTTAGCCTGAAACTTGGCTCCCTCACCCCCACCCCAGCGATTAGATAGCCCTTCTGGATGCCAGCTACTTTAACTGCAAACATATGGTTTTGCAAATCAGTATGGTCTTGCACATCACCATGGACTTGCAAATCAACTATGGGACTAGAGTAAGAGAAAGATTGAGCAGCAAGACTTGAGGTGAGCAAGACTTGAAGCAGTAAGACTTGAGGCTTATCATGCCAAGGTACTGGTGAGAGCGAGACACTCGTGGTGGAGAGACTGTGGCATCGCTGTGGAGAAAATGTGGCAAGATGTGACCTGAGGCTTTTTACATTTGTATTATGCAGTCAAAGTTTTGATTGTTCTGCCAGATGCTTGAGGAAGCAGCTTACTTATAAATGGTCTGAGGTAAACCTTGCTGGATGATTTGGATTTGATTGCTTTACTGAAACTGGAACTTGGACTAATTGAGGAATTGTGCCTGAGGAACTGTTGGGCTAACATCTTGACTTTATTGTGAAATATTCCTTATGTCCACAGGTCTCCACCTTTCTTCCCTATAAACTTCATTGTTGGTACCACAACTGTGAGTTCAGTGAGTCAGCAATTAATAAACAAACCTCTTGCTGTTGGTGTGACTTTAAAGACAACAGGAGGCTGGGCTATCTGCTTTTAATGTGCTTTCTGCTCTGGGGCAGTGAGGGGCTGTTCCAGTCTTACTCCCTCTGGCCCTTTCAGAGAGACATTCACGGCCTTGTGTGCCCATGTATTATTTTTTCCTTTTTAGACATCCTTACTACTAGGCCACCAGAATTCATTTTTAGGCAATATTTGTTATTGTGTACCATTGAGTCAGAACCTACTGATAGCTGACCCTCGAGCAGGTTTTCATAGACAGTAAATCACATGGGAGGAGATTGTTTATTTTTCATGTGCAGTACAGATGGTAGATTCAAACCATATGCTGCCATTCTTTGCCATAAAGCTACCAATGCTCTCATAGAATTTCTTTTATTCTTTTCAAATGATTAAAAAACTGAGGAGGACTTGAAGCCCTTGCTGCAGAAGGTCAAAGACTGCAGCCTTCAATATGGATTGAAGCTCTATATCAAGAAAACAAAGATTTTCACCACTGGGCCAATTGGCAGCATCATGATGGATGGTGAAGAGATTGAGATTGTAAACAGCTTGGCTCCAGCACCAGTAGCCAGGACATTAAAAGACATATTGTGTTGGGAAAGTCTGTTGCCAGAGACTTCTCTAGAGTACTGAAAAGCAATGATGTCAGTCTGGAGGCTAAGCAACCACTTGCTATGCATCAGAGCTGGACAATGGCTAGGGATAATAGGAGAATTGATGACTTTGAGCAGTGATGTTGGAGAAGACTATTGAATATACCATGGACTGCTAAGAGAATGAAAAAGTCCATCTTCGAAAGAATGAAAACGAGGCTGCCCCTTGTAGGCAAGAATTCCGAAGCTCTGTCTGACATACTTTGGGCATGTTGCAAGGAGAGACCAGTCCTTGCAGAGGGATGTCATGTTTGGGAGGATGGAGGGACAGCGCAGGAGACGGAGACCTTCAATAAGATGGATTGATTCAATGACTAGGGTAATGGTTGTAGGTGTGTCAGAAACAATAGTTGGCACAGGAAAGAGCAGAGTTTAGGACTGCTGTACATAGAGTCACTATGAGTCGCTGGCAACTCAATGGCACATAACAACAGCTCATTAAATGTGTAGGTTTTGTGTGAGTACAATTATGAGTTCTGGAATTCCCAGTCTTTGCAATACTGGACATATGCTGTTTTTAGTGATCCACAAAAAAGATATCTTTGCAGTCAACCAAATACAAGTAAAAATTTTTTCCCCTGCTATTTTCTGTATTCAACCAAGATTCAAGAGTTATCAGTAATGATATTCCTTGTTGGATAGCCTTTCAGAATTCAGCTTGCATTTCTGCCAGTACCTTGTCAATGCAGTCTTCCAATCCTTGTTTAATTATCTTCTGCAAGATTTCACTGTATAATATATTAAAATTTAAGAATGTGAAACTTCTTACTTTACCATTCTTCAAAAATGCTCCTCTTATCCTAGGTCTCTGTCTCTTCCACATGAAGTTAGTAGTTGAATTTCTCCATATTTTAAGAAAGCATTGACAAGAAAACTAGTAAGATATGTATAATAGCTCAAAATGAGAAGGACAGCAGCCAGCAGAGCTGTGGGTGGGGATGGGGAGAAAACAAGGTCACAGTTTGGTGGATGGAGGAAGAAGTAAAGGAATTAGAAAATATCCAGGGGGGAACTGAAAAGACCAGGTAATTAATAGTGGGCACAGATCAATGGTGATTAATTTTTAAAGCACAATTTATGGTGATGATTGCATGACAGATTAGTCTATTCTTTTTGGAGTCCATGGAACCATTCTCTAGAATGGGGACAAATATTGTTCTCTCCCATCAGGTAAGTCAAGTAGCTTTCTTTCAATTTATATTATGTCCATCCAACACTGTCACTGTTTTTCATGTCACTGGGTATTTGTTCAATTCCTGGAGCCTTGTTTTGCCTTCAGAGAAGGTCAAGCATCTTCCTTTTGTAAAATTAGTCTTAAGCAAGTATATTCTAACTCCTTTTGTGTTTTTAATATAAATATATAAATATTTACAAAATCTAAATACATCGATTTCAAGAATAGAGCCTTCCAATTTCCCATATGGAATTTCCATGTTCAGTTTTTTGAGGAAGTGCCAAACTGCCTTCCAGAATGGTTGTCTATTTTGCAATCCCACCAACAATGTATAAGAGTTCCTCTTTCACCACATCCTTTCCAACATTTATTACTTGTTGCTCTGTTAAACTTTGCCAGTATTACTGGAGTGAGATGGTACCTCATTGTGGTTTTGATTTGCATCTCTCCTCTTGGTTGTTGCTTTGTTTTGCTTTTGTACAGTGACTATGTTTTCTTTCCCTCTTCTTTTGATTTCTGCATCATTTCTCTTCTTTCGTTTTCTGCATCATTCAATATATTTTTTCCATAGAATCCTTTGTTATTGCAATTTGAGTTGTTGAATTTTTTCCTTCAGTTTCTTCAGCTTAAGAAATGTCAGATATATCCTTGCCTTTTGTTTTTATTAAAACCAGCTTTTGGAATTACATAGGCCTAGTCTATGGTATAAAGAGACTGCCAAGTACAGCCAGAAATGCACAATCTGAAGACAGTAAAATTGATGAGTGGGACTTTCTAAAGATTAAATGGCTGTGCTCATCAAAAACTTTTTCTAAGAGAGTCAAAAGAAAAATCTACTGACTGGGAACAGACATTTGCCAATACCACCTCGGACAGGGAACTCGTAACAGAAGTTTATAGAATACTCCAGGGCCGTCACAAGAAAATGACTGGTAATCTAATTACAAAATGGGCAAAAGATATGGAAAGACTTTTCAAAGAGGAGGAAATTTGGATGGCCAATAGACACATGAAGAAAACCTCCAAATCACTGGCAATAAGAGAGATGAAAATAAAAATTACAATAAGACACCATCTTACTCCAGCTACAGTGGCTAAGTTTAAAAGGGCAGCAAGTGATAAATGTCAGAGAGGATGTGGCAAGATAGGAACTCATAAATTGTTAGTGGGATTGTAAAATGGTAGAACAACTTTGGAAAGCACTTTGGCCTTTCCTTGAAAAGCTGAACACAGAAATTCCATATGACCCAGCTATTTCACTACTGGGAATATATCCTGAGAAAATGTGAAAATGTGAACTGAGGCACAAACAGAGATGTGTACACCAATGCTCATAGCAGTGTTATTCACCATAGCAAGAACATGGAAACAACCCAAATGTGCAACCTCAGCAGAATGGATTGAGAATTTATGGTGTTCACACAATGAAATACTATGCAACAAACAGGAGCAATGATTTTGTAAATTACTACCCTAAATCTGAGAGGGACTGCAGAGCATTATGTTAAGTGAAATAACTCAGTCTCAAAAAGACAAATGCTGTGTAAGACAATTATTGTAGAACAATTAAGAGGATCTGAGGGAGGCGGGTGCTTAATTATAGGTCACACAATTTGATGGGTGGAGGAAGAGATGGGTAAAGGAAAGGGGGGGAAAGACAACTTATATGAACTTTGTAAGTAAACTAGTATTTAAAAAAAAGGAAAAGAATAAAATCTGTATTAATATCCTTCTCTGTTCAATCTCACTTCATACAGATGTTTTCTGGGATTCAAGCAAATTTCATTTGGAAAGGCTCTCAGTTTATAATATACATCATGCATACTCCTGATTACTTTGCCAAATTAACATCTGTTTCTTATTAAGGGGAATTCAACACCCAAACTCCTTAACAGGAGATTTCACTTTCGTATTAGGAGCTATGTTACATTTGATGTGACATGGTTTTATATTTTATATAATAGATATGGTTACAGAATATGAAGAAGTCATATTTGAAAAGAAGTTTTTCAATTTTGAGACGAAGGCCGAGGCTAGTAATGTCACTGTTACTCAAACACATGTAACCTGATATTTTGCATCAGAATACTGACGTTTCAAAGAACAGTGCTTCAGGGGGATTATGACAGATAGCAGATGGAAAACAGAATTGATTAGTGATTGGGATCATTTGATCTTGATGGGAAGAACAGTAGCCTGGTGTGAAAGAGAGAAAATAC
The DNA here is from genome assembly GCF_000299155.1 of Elephantulus edwardii. NCBI lineage: Eukaryota > Metazoa > Chordata > Mammalia > Macroscelidea > Macroscelididae > Elephantulus > Elephantulus edwardii. Next base: position 5,163,741 of record NW_006399948.1, read on the forward strand.
ATAGTGAAATATAGAACAATGTATTTAGGAGTTATGGGGTGACTCAAGTGTTTAAACACTCATCTATCAACTGAGAAGTTCCTGTTTTGAACCTGCTTAGTAGAGGCAGAGAAGAAAGACTGGCCATTCTGCTGTGATTCTATCTGAAATGCATGAAGTCACCATGAGTAGGACTTCAAGCAAAGTAATTAGGTTTCATTCAACCATATAAGATTATATATATATATATATATATATATATGTATACACACACACACACACATATGACCTACTTTGAATATCTCCTTTGGCTACTGTATAAAATTTTGCTAAATAAAAGAAATTCTCTGTGAATTTATCTGAATTTATTTCTACACATAAATAGTTGATAAATAGTGCCTTGCAGCAGTTTCTCCAGTCTTTGTATTTATTGTTCTTCAAGTAAATATTTCATTCCTAACATAAAGTTAAACAAATAAGAACTATATAAGGTAATTAGAATGTAATTGTATATATTTTATATTCTTTATTCCAATTTTAGTGGCTTTTTTTCCATTTATTTTGTGTATATATATATATATATATAGAGAGAGAGAGAGAGAAAGAGAGAGAGAGAACTGGAAATCTTCAAGATTTTCCCCTTTAGTTAGTTATTTGCCTTCTTTTCCCTTATAGCCATGATTACTTTCAAATAATTACTGTGCTGTAAAATACACCACTTCTGTATTTTTGAATCCTTAATGTAAATATGTTTAGAACCAAGATGACAGTGAAATAAAAAGAGAAAGTTAAATAAAATGAGCCAATTGACTCTGGCTCATTATAGCTCTTTAGTCAGGATACTTTTAAAGATAATTGTTTAGTATATCTTATATTCTTAGATCATATTACAGCAATGAAGCTAAACTTATTATATGATACTACCAGTACTGTCCCTTCCAGGCAAAATAACACAGATTTATCAATGCCATAATTTTCAATTTTACTATATATTCTGTTGATTTTTTCTGACTCTTCCTTTTTCTGATTTTCACATTTATCATAAAATAATTATCTATATTAATAGTTTATATTTTCTAAAGCTACCTTTGCAAAAGAAAGTTTATAAAATTGGTACTGATTAATAGAAGAAAATATTTTTGCAAAAGACAAAATATACTAATAAGGAAACAAATGATCTGCTTTTATAAATTGTGAGTCTCAAAATTAATGTGATATTTGATTATAGACTTATAAAAACTAGTATTTCCAACAAAAAGCAAGGATAAAAGTAATGTTATATTAGTGCTAAATGATCACTTAAAGTTGTAAATTGGTGGATTCGATTAACTCTAGGTGTTAAGGTTCTTTAATAAGGAAACATTCATTGTTGGAATAATCAACATTGTTAAATTAATTGCTGTTCGTTTTCTAGTTCAACAATTTGATTAAACTTACACTGACAGTCCATTTACAAAAACTACTATGGTCATTACTTTTAAATGTTGACATTAATTCTTAATCTTGTCTGATAGCTATAATAGGATGGTTTTATTTTTTCTAGCTGGCATTGATTAAAAATTGGTATCTCTTCTTTATTCATATTTTTATTCATATTTATCTTCTTTATTTATTATTCATATTATCTCCTTTATTCATATTTTTAAGAATCCACTCATGTATTCACTGTTATGAAATTTTATATAACGTAATGATTTCTAAAAGGAACATTGTCCATTCAATATCTACTAGATGTAATCCTGAAATATTAGACTAAGTTTGTAGATATATTAAAGTTCTTTGTTCAAATTGACTTTGGTGTATGGTAAAGTCTCCATAAGAAAAATAACATTTACAATTTTTTTTCCCCGTGATGTTATTGTTAGGCCCAGAGGGGGGGTGGGGGCAAAGTGGAAAATGAAGAATTCAAAGATTATATATGTTGACAAAAAGAGTGAAGGCTTTGACCATCTGGCCAAACTAACTGATAAACTCTAAATCACAATGGAATATCTGTCCCTAAAGATCTTGTTATAAAATCCCTCCCCAATAAGCTCTAAGTGTAACTTCCTCAGTCTGCATCTTCAGAATGAGGAACCTCATCTGGGAGCTCCCCTTTAATAAAGCTGCTCTTTTAAGCTTTATCTCTCCGTACAAACGTCTGGTGCACGAAACCCAGAAGAAGAGTTAAGGTGGTGTGCTTCTGCCTCAGGATGAGTGTAGGCACACACTCTCTTACTCTCTCTTGAACCTGGTGGCACAGTGTCAAAATGGCTTGAACTTGAAAGGTAACATAAAGTTCCCCTTCTCTCCTCCTCTCCTGTTCTGTGTGTCACTGCTGCTGACTGGATAGTCTAGCCCTCTTTTGTTATTCTGATTTCTATATTACTCTCTCACACACACACCCCCGCCCCATTTTCCCCCTGCAGGCTTCTAAAATCAGACCTGGTTGTTTGCAAAAACTTCCAGGCGTTCTAGTCTCCATTCTAGGTGTCTCAGCCTTCCAGTCAAGACATTTTGAACTCCCATGGGAATCCAGCTCTGTCCTTACTGAACTCCTTACTCTCTTAGAACCTACCTCCCAGAAAGAACCACTGTAGAACTACACATTTCATCTCCCAATTAACCTCTGACATAAACAAACAAACACAAAACTTCAAAAAAGGCTGAGGCTGGTCCCAAACACCCATTACAAACCTAGTGAACATGGTCTTTAAAGTTTCAATGCCAAAGAGGAACAGATAAAAGGCAACAGAAAAACTAGTGACATACAGAATTCAAATCTGCAAGCCCAAACTCTTGTGGCCAGCAAGGAGCAGTAAAGGGTCAGAAAACACCTGCTTTCATAAAGAGCCTGTTACCTCCTGGTGCATGCTTCACATGTGACAAAGAAAGACATTGAACTAACCACTGCCCTAACCCTCGCCCTGCAACATGGCCTTCTCCTATCTGTGAGACACCGAGACATTAGAAAGAAGGCTGGCTGCCCTTCTGCGCCTAGCCATTGTAGAGTAGTCCCTTCACTGAACCCAGTCCCTATCCCAGCTGATCTCTTAGGCCCGACCACTAAAGATTGAAGATGCCCAGGCTCGACAACTTCCATCATGCTTGCTGAGCCCTTTCAGGTAGTGGGTATGCCAGTTTCCTTCCTGGTTGACACTGGGGACCACCTTTTCAGTACTCCCTTCTCAGGTCCTGTTTTCCCTTCCCAATCTCAGCAACAGGGGTTGATGACATTCTCTCAAAGCCTCTTACCACTCAACCTCTCCTTATTACCCTCAACAAATGAATCCTCACCCATTCTTTTCTAATTATGTTTACATGCCCAACCCTGCTGTTAGGCAAGGACCTTCAGTCTAAACACGGAGCTATGATTCAATGGGAGTCAAGTGAACTTAGTTCACCTGACCAGCCTTTAGTTCTATCCCTTTTAGTGCCCCTTCCCTCTAGGCCTCTTTCTTACACTATCTCTATCATCAGACGGGACCTTTCTACCCCATCTATAGCCTTTCACTAACAACTTGTTCTCATTACTCTGAAAGACCCTTCCTCTTTTCCCATTAGACTCCAATTCCCTATCTCCATGCAACACCACAGAAGTTTAAAACCTATTATTACTCACCAACTTTCCAATAAACTTCTTATCCCCTAGTGTTCTCCTGCCATATGTCAATGTCCTCATACCAGCTTCCACATACACTGTTCAACTTCTTAACTTCTTGGCCTCCAAAGGATACAGAGTATCACTCTCCAAGGCTCAACTGTGGCTCTCCAAAGTCACATATCTCAGTTTTTAATTGACCCCCACAGCTAGAAGTTTAACGATCAATTGGTGTCGAGTCATTGAAAGCCTCCAGTTACCTCAAACTGCTCTTGTCTCAACTTCATCAGTTTCCTTAGACATGGGATTCTCAACTTTTTCTTACTAGAAAACACCTCTATGATGCTGCAAAAGCCACCCCACAAGGTCCCCTAGATTCACCCTAAATAGATAGAAGAGCCTGCCTTAAGCTCCAATACCACCTCTTGTAGTATCCACTCCTTACTTTACTAAATTCTTCCAAACTCTTCCATCTGTACACTGATGAAAAACGAAGTATTGCGGTTGACATTTTGGCTCAACCCCTTGGAGTTACCTTTACCTCATTGCATACCTCTAAGCAGTTTAGTATTACGGTGCAGGGGTGCCATCCCTGCTTACGAACTCTAGCAGCCACAGCTCTTCTCACTAAAGAAGCACTGAAACTTACCTTGAGAAGCCCTCTGTAGGTATTCTCAAACCATAGGCTTCAAGATCTGCTTTCACATAGTATTCTATCCTTAATTACTTCTGGGCAGATATAGGAACTCCACTTACTTTTCCTCAAAAACCCTAATATTGGTCTCTTTTAATCGCCATCCCTCAATCCAGCCACTCTACTCCTGAGAAACACCTTGACCTTTTTCGCCTGCAGCTACCCTGCAGTTTTTGAAGTTATGAGCTCTTTATTCCCTCTCTATCTGACCAACCCAAATCTAGATCTTACTCTGTTTGTCGATGGCAGCTGTTATATGAACTCTGAAAGTTACCATCAGGCGACCTATGTTGTAGTATCCATAAGCAAGGTGTGGGAAATAGCGAAACCTCCCAAAGGCATGACCTCACAAAAAGCCAAGCTTATTGCCCTACATCTAGCTAGGGGCTTGACTGTCAACAATTACATAGATTCTAAATATGCCTTTTTAATAACTCATTGCCAGGGTGCTATCTAGTGCAAACAAGGCTTTATAACAATAAAAGGCTCACCTAGACTGAGGCTCAATGTCAAGAAGACAAAGATTCTCACCA
>NW_006399948.1:5169246-5174793 GCF_000299155.1 Elephantulus edwardii
CCTTACCACCAAGGAAAACAACAAAGCATACCATATAGCAAAACTTTGGCATTGTAACCACCACCACCACAACAGACCACCTCCATCCTGTTTTCCACCATTCCAAATTTCCATCCAAAACACACTATGGAATAAAAGCAGTCTGTCCTCCAAAATATATGCTGACTAATTCCCGGTGGATGTATCATGGTAAATGGCAAAGCAGCTTTGTCTCAAGAACAAGAACAAGAACAGATATTATAATGCAGGTGCAGCAGTTCCCACATATAGGAGCCAAAGCTCTTTAAAATTCCTCCAGCCTTTATTTCATTCCCCTTCTCTGACCCAGACCATTGAGTCAATACAAGACAGAGGTCTTACTTGCAAACCAGTGAATATTTAGGGGAACATTTGGTCCACACCACACACACATCAACTCCAAGAACACTTACCTGGACAAGTTTGGCAAATTACTTCACACATATTCCAACCTACAAGAAATATAGCTATCTCCTAACTATTGTAGATACCTTCTCTAGGATAAATTGAAGTCTTCCCCACCTGGCGAGAAACAGCAGATGAGGTCACTGAGGTCCTACTCTAGTTTATCATCCCCAGGTTTGGCCTCCCTACTTCTAAACAATCTGATAGTGGTCCTAGCTTTGTTTCCAGAGTCATCCAGCAGGTATCCTCTAGTTTAGGTATCTGATGGAAGCTGCACATACGATATCACCCTCAGTCTTCAGGCAAAGTAGTGTGCATGAATGAACCCATCAAATCCCATCTTATTAAACTGACTGTTGAGTTATGCAGATCTTGGGTTGACTTACTTCTTATTGCCTTAGCCTGTATCTAAGCAACACCTCACTCATTATCCTTTCTTAGGCCCTTTGAACTAATGTATAGCCAGCCATTTTTGTTGAGACATAACTTACCCACCAAACCCCTTCTTTTAGCATTGTAACTTTCTTATCTCTCTCCTTAAACAATTACTCAAAAAACATGCAAACTCCTGCATACCCAGATCCCCATTTGAAAGTCTAAACCAAACCACTAAAGTCACTTCAGGAGACACAATTCTCATCAGGTAGCAGGTGCCCAAGCTTCTCCAATCATGCTAGGACGGACTCTATACAATCATCTCAACTACCTCAACAGCGGTTAAGGTCATAGATAACCCCCATTAATACCACCTTTCTCAGGTCAAACATAGTCCTCTCACTGAGTGAGTTTCTTATATCTCTCAGATGGTGGGTCCCATTACTCTTCTCTTCACTCAGCACCCAAACCCTAGAAAAACGTCCACACAGCAGTCTACTCTAACCACAAACCTCATTGGCTCAGTAGACTGCTCTCAACAGGGATGCCAAACAGCAGTCACCGTTTCAATATCACCTAACACAGTTTCATCCTATAGATGACTCTTGACTTGCTTCCTATATGACCATGTCCACTCATATTGTTGGCAGTAGCCAGAGACATATAGAAGTTGTTCATACTGGTAATGCAAGGTCCATGACATTTATAATACCAAAGTTTTTTTATATTGAACAGAGAAACTTCTGCCTTTGTATCTCAGACCCCTGGAATGCCAGGTGGCAGGCTGGGGTTAAAGAAAACCTATATCCTACTGGATATAGTTCCTTGCCCTCAGCACAATACACGTAAATAGAGAATATGCTCTAGATACCAGCACCCTAGTACAGATCTCCGATAACATTCTCCAAGCTGAGAAGACAATGAAAGAACAAGTCTTTAGAAGGCCACAAACTATGCAGCCCCTGACCTGAGTCCAAATTATCCAGAGCACCTTACTATTCTTTAAACAAAGTCAGATGGTGACCAACCTTTCCTATTGTTTCCTGTGTGCCTCTTTACAACAACCTTTGCTAGCAGCAGTACCAATCAATTTCTCTAGATCACACTCCAAAGTACCATTAAGCACCATCTAGAACAAAGCACATCAAATCATTCCATTAGCCTAAACTGAGTGCTCCACCATTCTAGAAAACATCCCCCTCTGGGAACCAGAGCCTGATAAACAGACTAAATCCTCTTGCATTTGCTACATAACTTCTTCAGTTCCACTCTCCGCAATGGAACACGGGAACTGTGTTAGCATAAACAAGCACACTGTAGCTGAACGAAGACAACACTTTTAGTGGAATAAGACTCTATGCATAATTCCGCCAAAAAAGGCCCTGTTTCCCTGTAACAGTTGTACTCCAGCTCACCTTGTTAAGTGAATCTTAATTAACCTGGCTTTTCCAGGATCTCTGAATTAAGAGAGACACCTTTCTCCCAGTCATGGTTAGAATCAGTCTAGTCTCCTTTCAACATCTGGTACAGGTCGCTCTCCAAAGTTAAACAACTTTAGGTCTCCTGACTGCCAAGAAAGGGGGAACCTGCTTATTTCTAAAAGAGGAGTGTTGTTACTATATAAATGAATCAGAACTAGTAAAACCACACACCTTTCCCCAAATTGGCTCAAAAACCAATTTCTAGCCTAACTCTTTCCTTTTCTAGGACCAAGAGTAATTTGATAATAATTTTTCCATGTTTTTTTAAGTTCTTACTTCACAGGATTATGAAGATGACTAACTTAATTCTTCCCTGGCTACTACTGATCCTGGACCAACAAACTCCAGCCTCTGAGCCCCCAGATTTTTTACTCTGTTCAGCAGGAAATAGCTATAATAAAGATACATCACCCCGTTTTATCACTAAAGAGGCTGAGATGTTAGGTCCGGACATGAGGGGTGGGGATAGGGAGGACAGAGGGGAGAATGAGGAATTCAAAGAATACACACATTGACAAGAAGAGTGAATGGCCCCACCCATCTGGCTAAACTAAGGAATAAACCATAAATTACAATGGAATGTACCTGCCTAAAGACCCAGTTATAAAATCCCTTCCAAATAAGCTCAAAATGTGACTTCCTTAGTCTGCATCTTCAAAATGAGAAACGTTTTCTGGGAGCTTCCCTTTAATAAAGCTGCTTTTTTAAGCTTTATGTCTTGTTTGCTAACGTCCTTCTTAGCTCCGCTGCTTAACAGTTATCTGTAAACTTAGAAGCAATGTTTCATCACTGTTGTTGTTGTTAAGTGCAGTCGAATCACTGGCGACTCATAGTGACCCTATGAAGGAGAGTCCTCAACACTTGGGTGCCGTTCATCCTCTCTCCAGGTTTCATCACTAGGTAAAGAAATAATATTATATTTAAAATATGTCCACAAAGTTTATTACTAAATTGTGCTCTCTTTCCCCACTAATTAATAGGAGCAGGAGAAAGAAACATAAGGGTTTAAATAGTAGTAATAATGCAATGGAATAAAAGTGAAATTTGTTGTTGTTGGGTGTTGACGAGTGAAGTACGACTCATAGCAACAATGAAGTTGATCTGAATCCTTCCCTATCCTGTGCCATCTTCATCATTTCTGACACACTAGAACTCATTAATGAGGTCATCATGTTAATACGTCTCCTTGGAGGTGTTCTTCTGCTTTACTGACCCTCCGTTTTTCTAAGTATAATGTCACTTTACAAAGAATAGCCTCACTTAGCTACATATAAAAAATATGAAAGAAGTTTTGTCATCTTTACCTCCAAGGAGCACTTAGCTTTTACTTTTTTTTTTTTCTTAGAGATATCTGTTTATTCTTTTCAATTCAGGGGATAGTCGGTACTCGCCGATGGAGCCAACTCAAAGACATCAATTTTTCTTCTGTCATCCTTATTCTTTGTCCAGCTCTCAGATGCATAGCAGATGACTGAGAAGACCATTACCCGAATCAGGTGGACATTAGTCTTCAGATTGACATCATTGCACTTCAGTACTTTGGAAAGATATCTGATGACAGATTTACCCAACAATACATCTCCTTATTTCCTAATCTCTAGTACCAACGGTGTTAATTGTGAATCCAAGCAAAATTAAATCATTGACAGCTTCAATCCTTTTCCTCTAATATTGACTGTTGATAGTGTGGTGAGGACCTCTGTTTTCTTGACGTTGAGATGTAATCCTTTCCAAAGGCTATAATCCTTGATCTTCTGAAGCAAGCACATCACATCCTCCTCACTTTCTACAAGCAAATTTTGTCATTTGCATAATGCAGATTGTTCATCCTCCAATCTTAATGACACATTCCTCTTTTTGGAGTCCATCTTTGTGAATTTTTTGTTCTGCATATAGTTTGAATTGGTATAGATAAAGGATACAACCCTGATGCACACTGCTCCTGAATTTAAACTATGCAGTGTTCCCTTTCTCCATTTGAACAACAGCTTCTTGTTCTAGATTAAGAGTTCTTGGTCACAGTTAAGTGTTCTGGGATTCTCATTTTTCTCAGTGCTAGCTATAATTTATTATGATCAACGCAGTCAAATGTCTTTGCCTCATCAATAAAACTCAGATGAGGCATTCTTCTGGTATTCTCTGCTTTCAATCAGTATCCATTTGACATTATCAATGATATCTTTGCTGCTGTAGCTTTTACTAAAACAGCTTGAACTTCTTTGGGTAGTTCCCTGTCAATACTGTTCTAGTTGTTTTTGAATGATTTTTAAAAATATTTTGCTTGCATGAAATATTAATAATATTGTTTAATAAGTTCCACATTTTGTTCGATCACCATTATTGGAAATGGGGTCAAATATGGATATCTTCCAGCTGTCCTCCAAATGTCCTGGCATAAACTGGTGAACACTTCTAGGGTTGCATATGTTAGTTGAAACATGTCCATAGGTATTCCATCAATTTCTTCAGTGCAGCTTGAATTTCATTCTTCTTTACCATTAGCTCTTGTTCATCTGGTACTTACAATTTTTTTTAATTTTTATTTTATATTAGGTTGTTTATAAAGTTTGTATTCATTTTGTTTCACTTTATTCTTTATTCACACTGTGTTTCATACAATCATTCCCCTGCATTATGTTTTATAAAATTAATCACATGGGGTCAGGCCCACCGTTATCCTTTTATTTCAGGTCCCCCCCACATCTTTCACATTTCCATTACCCTTTCCTTCACCCCCCCAAAATTTGTAACCTGATTTTGCTTCTACCCATCCTCACCCCTCTGTTCTCGTTCTTTCCTTCCTTGAGCCCTCTTACATGATTTACAGGAGCAATAATTTCAAGAAATACTATGCAACTTAGGAGAGACTGGAGAGCATTATGCTGAGTGAATTAACTAAGTCCCATAAGGATAAATAATGCATAAGACATTTCTGAAATTTTTCAGTCAACCAACTCTTTTTGGTGTGCTGATACTTTTATTCCTTCTATCTTCTTTTGAGGCTTCTTGGATCATTTATGATTGTGCTCATAACTGTGCCCATCTTTCCATATTGCAACTCAAAGCTGGAATTTTTTTCTAGTTCATTCAGTTTGAATATTGCTGAGACGTACTTCCATTTTTTTTCTTCTTTAACTCCAGATTTTTGCACATTTTGTTATAACATTATTTTTTTTAAATTTAGGTTGTTTATTTTTCATTTCAATGAACATCTACAGAGATTTTGGGATTCCATTCATTCATTGTTGCACCCTTCTCCCCGCACAAA
>NW_006399948.1:5174893-5176983 GCF_000299155.1 Elephantulus edwardii
AAAAATATGAAAGAAGTTTTGTCATCTTTACCTCCAAGGAGCACTTAGCTTTTACTTTTTTTTTTTTCTTAGAGATATCTGTTTATTCTTTTCAATTCAGGGGATAGTCGGTACTCGCCGATGGAGCCAACTCAAAGACATCAATTTTTCTTCTGTCATCCTTATTCTTTGTCCAGCTCTCAGATGCATAGCAGATGACTGAGAAGACCATTACCCGAATCAGGTGGACATTAGTCTTCAGATTGACATCATTGCACTTCAGTACTTTGGAAAGATATCTGATGACAGATTTACCCAACAATACATCTCCTTATTTCCTAATCTCTAGTACCAATGGTGTTGATTGTGAATCCAAGCAAAATTAAATAATTGACAGCTTCAATCCTTTTCCTCTAATATTGACTGTTGATAGTGTGGTGAGGACCTCTGTTTTCTTGACGTTGAGATGTAATCCTTTCCAAAGGCTATAATCCTTGATCTTCTGAAGCAAGCACATCACATCCTCCTCACTTTCTACAAACAAATTTTGTCATTTGCATAACGCAGATTGTTCATCATCCAATCTTAATAACACATTCCTTTTTTTGGAGTCCATCTTTGTGAATTTTTTGTTCTACATGTAGTTTGAATTGGTATAGAGAAAGGATACAACCCTGATGCCCACTGCTCCTGAATATAAACTATGCAGTGTTCCCTTTCTCCATTTGAACAACAGCTTCTTGTTCTAGATAAGAGTTCTTGGTCACAGTTAAGTGTTCTGGGATACTCATTTTTCTCAATGCTAGCTATAATTTATTATGATCAACACAGTCAAATGTCTTTGCCTCATCAATAAAACACAGATGAGGCATTCTTCTGGTAGTCCTTGCTTTCAATCAGTATCCATTTGACATTGTCAGTGATATCTTTGCTGCTGTAGCTTTCCCTGTCAATATACTGTTCTAGTTGTTTTTGAATGATTTTAAAAAATAGTTTGCTTGCATGAAATATTAATAATATTGTTTAATAAGTTCCACATTTTGTTAGATCACCATTATTGGAAATGGGGTCAAATATGGATATCTTCCAACTGTCCTCCAAATGTCCTGGCATAAACTGGTGAATACTTCTAGGGTCGCATATGTTAGTTGAAACATGTCCATAGGTATTCCACCAATTCCTTCAGTGCAGCTTGAATTTCATTCTTCTCTACCATTAGCTCTTGTTCATCTGGTACTTTCAATTTTTTTTAATTTTTTTATTTTATATTAGTTTGTTTATAAAGTTTGTATTCATTGTGTTTCACTTTATTCTTTAGTCACACTGTGTTTCATATAATCATTCCCCTGCATTATGTTTTATAAAATTAATCACCCTGGGACCACGCCCACCATTATCCTTTCATTTCAGGTCCCCCCGCATCTTTCACATTTCCATTACCCCTTCCTCCACCCCCCAAATTTTATAACCCTATGATTTTGCTTCTACCCATCCTCTCCCCTCTGTTCTCATACTTTTCTTCCTTGAGCTCTCTTACATGTTTTACAGGAAAAACAGTTTCGAAAAATAATACGCAACTTAGGAGAGACTAGAGAGCATTATGCTGAGTGAATTAACTAAGTCCCATAAGGATAAATAATACATAAGACATTTCTGAAATTTTTCAGAATCAACCAACTCCTTTTGGTGTGCTGATACTTTTATTCCTTCCATCTTCTTTTGAGGCTTCTTGGATCATTTATGATTGTGCTCATAACTGTGCCCATCTTTCCATATTGCAACTCAAAGCTTGAATTTTTTTCCAGTTCATTCAGTTTGAATATTGCTGAGAAAGTACTTCCATTTTTTTCTTCTTTAACTCCCGCTACTTGCATATTTTGTTATAACATTTTGTTATATCTTCTCAAGCTCTCTTTAGAAATCATCTATTCAGCTCTTTTACTTTGACATCCTTTCCTTTGGTTTTCTGTTGTCAATGCTCTAATGTGATTTTTATTGTTTTTTTCCCTCTGATATCCATTTTAATTCTTTCTCCTCCTTTTTTGGGTAATGATCTTTTACTCTATCCATCGGTGATAAATCTGATATCCTCACAAAGTTCCTCTGGTCTT
>NW_006399948.1:5177209-5179234 GCF_000299155.1 Elephantulus edwardii
TGGTTTTGATTGAAGATAATTTTCTTCTCCAACAATTCTATGAACAATTAAGTAAAACTAACTCTGATACAATCTATCAGCTGATGTATAAGTATAAAGATGCTGTTTGTGTTTTGTTTTTTTTATAATATTTAGTATGAATAAGTCATTGAGTGCACAAAATTCAATCATTTGATCTATAGCCTCATTTCTGTCACCAAGTACATGGCTTCTTAAGTATTATTCCTTCCTTATTGTCTTTAACTTTTGAATTACAGTCATCAGGAATTACATGCATTTTGATTGCTTGTTTAGTCAATTTTAGACTGTAAAAGATGGTTGTTATTGTTATTTATTACCTTTGAGTCGATCACAACTCATAACAACCCTATGAACAAAAGGCTTGAAGCCCTTCTACAGCTATCAATATTTATCAAAATTCGTAGATGTTAGAAGCCCTCAATATTCTCCTCTTTGGCTTTAGTTGCTAGTGTATATATTTGAATAATAGTCATACTAATGGATTTTCCTACTATGTGTATAGATTGTATCCTATCAGTTTATAGATTTGAGCTTCAAGATGAATCTTGCAATTCCCTTTTAAACTATGAAACCACCACCATTCTTCTTTTGTTTTTCATTCCCCGCATAGATTATGTGACTATCTGATTCAAAGTGGCCCATGCTTGTCCATCTCAGTTCCCTGATGCCAAGAACGTCAATCTATTTCTTTTTTTACAACTTCAATTTTTCATACATTCATACTTCATACATTCCATGCTCCAATTATTAATGGTTATTTGCAGTCATTTCTATTAATTTTAAATTCTTTTTTATCTGGGTTCTCTGTCTAATATTAACTACTACTATCCTTCCGTTCATAGGGTTTCAAAGACCTTTTGTTTCAGTAGTGGATGGCCAAACTTCTCTCCTAGTTTGTCTTAATCAAGGAGATCTGTCACAAGATCTCCATCACGGGTAAACTTTCTGCTACCTAAGTAACTGGTGACAGAGAGTCTAACATTAGAACATCCCACAAGACACAGAAGTTAAGCACATTGACCATCAAGTGTTGTACTAATTAGAGGAAATTTTAATACTCACCCTATATACATCTCCTCCTTGGCAGTGTGAATGACACTTTCTCCTCACTGGTATGGGTTTGACAAACCATTCCTAATAACCTAACTGACGGGTAGGTGTTGTACATCTAAAAGAAACCATAAAGACACACACACACGCACACACACACAAATTACGATTATCATAGCACAACCACCATTTTCAGACCACAGCTGAGGCCCAAGAGAGAATAGGTATGCAAAAAAACCAACATATTGTAAAAAAAAAAATAGTAGACTACGCTGGTACTCATGGGTAAGTAAAGTTTTTGAGGTCGTTTTTGAGGTAAATTACTGCTCTTTCCCCCTATGAATGGGTGTCCTTGAGCCTTTGCCTTGGGTGGAATTCTGCTCAACAACATTGGCTTAAAAACCACACAGAGGTTTGAAATTTATTAATTTCAAATGAATATTCCTTGTATGACACAGCAATCTTTTTTCTATTTGTGGAATTGAGCAACTTGGTGATGCTGTGATGCTGAACATTGTCCCATAGTCTTTCAAATATCATAATAGTTATCCTTTATGTATAGTGTTTGGATGAGCTTTCAGATTGATTTATGTTGAGAAGCAGGAGTGGCATCCACTTTCTAAACTAGATGCCTCTGGAAACCCTAAAAAGTCTCTGAGCTCTATAAATGTACAGAAATTATGGTAGTTATAAAACAGAATTCTGTACAGAAATGATGTTAGTCATAGGACAGAGTTCAAGTTTTTTGTGCTAAACTTACTCTCAGTCGTATTCGACTTGATGACACTTAACCACTGCTAAGTAAAACTAGTACTGCTATATCTAGAAGAACACTCTTCCACTTTGTACATCGCTCATTCTTTGTTAATGTGTGATATAAAACAACCTGGGTTGCTGTGATGCTGAACCTTGTGCCATTGGTGTATCAAATACCAGAATGGCTACCCAATGTGG
>NW_006399948.1:5179334-5180243 GCF_000299155.1 Elephantulus edwardii
TCCTCACTGGTATGGGTTTGACAAACCATTCCTAATAACCTAACTGACGGGTAGGTGTTGTACATCTAAAAGAAACCATAAAGACACACACACACACACACACACACACACACACACACAAATTACAATTATTAAAGCACAAGCACCATTTTCAGACCACAGCTGAGGCCCAAGAGAGAATAGGTATGCCAAAAAAAAAACCATATTGTAAAAATAAAACAATAGTAGACTATGCTAGTACTCATGAGCAAGTAAAGGGAAGTTTTTGAGGTCGTTTTTTGAGGTGAATTACTGCTCTTTCCCCCCTAAGAATGGGTGTCCTTAAGCCTTTGCCTCGAGGGTGGAATTCTGCTCAAAGGCATTGGCTTAAAACCACACAGAGGTTTAAAATTTATTAATTTCGAATGAATATTCCTTGAATGACACAGCAATCTTTTCTCTATTTGTGGAATTGAGCAACTTGGTGATGCTGTAATGCTGTATATTATTCCATAGTCTTTCAAATATCATGACAGTTATCCATTATGTACAGTATTTGGTGAGCTCCCAGATTGATTTATGTTGAGAAGCAGGAATGACATCCACTTCCTAAGCTAGATGCCTCTGGAAACTCTAAAAATTCTCTAAACTCTATAAATGTACAGAAATTATGGTAGTTATAAAACAGAATTCTGTACAGAAATGATGTTAGTCATAGGACAGAGTTCAAGATTTTTGTGCAAAACTTACTCTCAGTCGTATTCGACTTGATGACACTTAACCACTGCTAAGTGAAACTAGTGCTGCTATATCTGGAAGAACACTCTTCCACTTTTTACATCGCTCATTCTTTGTTAATGTGTGATATAAAACAACCTGGGTTGCTGTGATGCTGAACCTTGTGCCATTGGTGTATCAAATACCAGAATG
>NW_006399948.1:5180488-5183297 GCF_000299155.1 Elephantulus edwardii
ATATACATCTCCTCCTTGGCAGTGTGAATGACACTTTCTCCTCACTGGTATGGGTTTGACAAACCATTCCTAATAACCTAACTGACGGGTAGGTGTTGTACATCTAAAAGAAACCATAAAGACACACACACACGCACACACACACAAATTACGATTATCATAGCACAACCACCATTTTCAGACCACAGCTGAGGCCCAAGAGAGAATAGGTATGCAAAAAAACCAACATATTGTAAAAAAAAAAATAGTAGACTACGCTGGTACTCATGGGTAAGTAAAGTTTTTGAGGTCGTTTTTGAGGTAAATTACTGCTCTTTCCCCCTATGAATGGGTGTCCTTGAGCCTTTGCCTTGGGTGGAATTCTGCTCAACAACATTGGCTTAAAAACCACACAGAGGTTTGAAATTTATTAATTTCAAATGAATATTCCTTGTATGACACAGCAATCTTTTTTCTATTTGTGGAATTGAGCAACTTGGTGATGCTGTGATGCTGAACATTGTCCCATAGTCTTTCAAATATCATAATAGTTATCCTTTATGTATAGTGTTTGGATGAGCTTTCAGATTGATTTATGTTGAGAAGCAGGAGTGGCATCCACTTTCTAAACTAGATGCCTCTGGAAACCCTAAAAAGTCTCTGAGCTCTATAAATGTACAGAAATTATGGTAGTTATAAAACAGAATTCTGTACAGAAATGATGTTAGTCATAGGACAGAGTTCAAGTTTTTTGTGCTAAACTTACTCTCAGTCGTATTCGACTTGATGACACTTAACCACTGCTAAGTAAAACTAGTACTGCTATATCTAGAAGAACACTCTTCCACTTTGTACATCGCTCATTCTTTGTTAATGTGTGATATAAAACAACCTGGGTTGCTGTGATGCTGAACCTTGTGCCATTGGTGTATCAAATACCAGAATGGCTACCCAATGTGGACAGAATTTGGTTCTAAAACAAGTTTGGAAGCAGGAGTGGCATCCACTTCCTAAATCACATGCCTCTGGAAACTCTATGAACTTGGTAAAATTATGACAATTATGGAAAGGCATTAGGTCTTTTGTTCATAGAGTCTCTATGAGTTGCTCTCGACTCAACAGTAATCAACAACAACAACATGATTAAAATTAAGCAATATCTTAGAAAATGAGCTTCAGTAAACTAAACAAGATAGTTTATCTCTGACAGTCAGTTTTATTTCTTTTTCTGTATTTGCAAGCTGTATTACTTGAGATGATCACATATCTATTTTTCAAATTTCTTTTAAAAGAACAAAGTTAAGTGTCCTCTAAGATCTTGTCTCGCTTGATATTATAGAAATGTTACAACTAGTAAACATATATACTGTATAAACGAAGAGTTACCAGGGTAAACACTTCCTTGGTCCCAAAACCAGTTAAAAATATTTTTTAATAAGTAAATGAATCATTCATCATTCTTCTTAAAAGCAGATGGTATTTTCTTGGTGATAAATAATAGGCAAAATTTATGTTTGCTTCTCTATTTTTGTCAGTGTTCCTCTTGGATACTGGATACTTGAATAGCTGAGCTGATGACCAAAATAAGTATCGTAGCACATAAGAATGCACTCAACTCTGACATTTTCTCACCAAGGACAGGATATTAACCTCCCACACAATAGAGAGTTCCACCTAATTTCCCAGAATGAGTTTTTAATTTAACTGGTCATTTGAAGTGCATTTATGTACAAAGAGAATATACCATTATCTGAAGGGAGGAAACCAATTATAGATTAAAATTTCTAATGTCAAGCTGAGATGTAAGAAGAAAATTGATGTATTTAGTGAAAGTTAAGAAGAAAATAGTATCCAACAAAAAATTTATAGAAATGTGTCAGAAAACAAAAAATATATGGAATTTTTAGGTGATTTAACAAAGAAATAAGTAATGTGAAATAAGTTAGATATTTTGAAAATTTTCTGAGCAAAAAGATGCAAAGAATTGAGTTCAAAAATATTTTGAGTGGGGCTGGAATCTTTTCTTCAATAAATGACTTTAATCATACTAATGGAATGATATAATACATATCCTTAAAAGAAATAAAAAACGAGAAGAAAAAAGTTAAACATAAATACAAAAATCTAGGGCTATACCAATAATTGAAAAGGCTATGATGATAAAATGAAAGACTGGTGAGAAAAGATGAAGATCCTCAGTGACAGAGATTGACAAAGTAGCTTGCAACAATGAGGTCATCACAGCAGTGACTGAGAAGTTTCTAAAACGGAAATGTTTTGTTTGTTAAACACAGGATCTCAATGAGAATACAAACCAAAGCACAAAAATGTGTTAATATAGTTCATGAGCCAGTTTTATGTACGCTTTCTCTTATACATGTTCTCAAACCACAGTGGATATTGTACTACTCTTAAAACACACAATTTTAAAGTCACTGTTATGTATCTTTCTATAACAAGTGCCATGGTGTTTTGTCAAGGTTTTCAAATGCCTGTATATAAGTCACTTACAATGTGAAGTTAAGATTTTCTTAGAAACATAAATTTGTATTTCTGTAATGCTCTCTAAACATTAACCATAAGTCATTAGAAAGAAAGTGGTTCTAATATTGAAAATAGGTAAGAGAATTCTGTGAAGTGAGTTGTAAATGACTTTAAAATTGAATATTGCACTTACACTCTATGATAACAGATCATAACATTGATCATATTTCTATAAGTTAATAAAACATCAGTATTAACTATAAAATCCACATGTTGTTGTTGTTGTTGTTATGTGCTGTTTAGTCACCCGTGACTCATAGCGAACCTATGTACAACAGCCCTAAAC
>NW_006399948.1:5184279-5197153 GCF_000299155.1 Elephantulus edwardii
TCTCTAATTGACAAGAAAACATAAAACAAATTAATAAAATACAAACATTGCTGACAATATTTCTTTCACCAGAAATAAAGCATACCACGTATAGTTGAATATGGGAGCACAAGTTGTATAGAATCCCACGGATTTCTATTAATTTCTGAAGAATATGGGAGGAAAAGGTCTCTGATTATCCATATGAAGAATGAGAAGCCTTGTATGAAACTGCTTGCAGAATTTAGCTTTGAGCTGCCTCTGAGTCTGACTGATAGATGCTCAAGTCTCCTCCCCAACACTACTCACTAAAATTAAAAATGTAAAGTCTAAAGATTTGGCTTCTAACATTTAATCTAACATTCCCACTGTTCATACAGACTGTCCAATGCTAAATGAACATTTTTACCTTTATATATGCTCTGTTATATTGTTGGTAGGTGTCTTTGAGTCAACAACAACTCAGATTGATCCTATAAACAGCTACTCAAAACCTGACTCTTTTCCTGAGTCATCCTCATCATCTCTTCTAGGTTAAATCCATTGTTTAGTCACTATGTCAACTCATCTCTTTGCAACAATATAACTTAGACATGACAAAATGTGGTTATTTCTTTATTGTTCTTAAGCCAAAATTCTCCAGGACACTTTAATGTTGAAGATTATATTTTAAGATAAAACTTGCAATTTGGAGTTCCTTGAACTTACATTTATGAAATTATTAGCAGTTTCAATTTATACTAAAATATAATTTATAACCAAAATACAGGTCTGTCAAATTGTGATAATAGTTTTTTGGTAAGTATAGGTAAAACATTCTTAAAGTACCCTTCATCCACTTTATTTTTTTATAATTGTGAATTACAATAATTGGGATTTTTCTTATGTTTATTTACTATTTAATGATAAATAACTCTCTTAAGATTTTGGGTTTTTACATTAACTCAACCAATACTTGACAACTTAGCTAGAAGCTCCAGTAGTGCATGGGTCAGAAAGATAAAAAGTAAATTTTGTAATAAATTGTATCTGAAATAATGTTTTCCCAAAATAATTTTTTAATCCAAGATTTTTTTTTCATTTCCAGAGCACATCTTTTTAAAATCAAATAATGAAACTTCTATATTCTATAAAGTCAGCTTCACACTAAACTTTTTCTTTTCATTACACTAAGGGGAACAACAACTAAAAATGATAAGGGCTTTACTATGTACAGCAAATTTGTTCTTATATTTTAAAACTTCATTTCAGGGTACTTCCAACCACTCTAGAAATGTTCAGAATTTTCACAGCCCACTTGTTCTTCCTTCCTTGTTTTCACATATCTTTTCCACACAAACGCAAAGTTCCTGCTGATTTTGCAGGTTCTTTTTTCCCCAGAATAGATATGTAATGATGCAGTGAAAATGACAAGACAATTGAGAACCCATTTTTCATAAGACATGTTTCCCACTGTACTTAGCAAATGTTTTCAACTTTCCAATTTAGCCATATTTTATTCTTTTGTGCGTGCTCTTATTTTGTCTGAGATCCTCATCATTCTTAAAAATTAACATAAAATTGTTTAACAATTTTATTTCTATGTAAATAATTTGCTGAAGCAAATAGAATCAAATTTACCTAAAAACCTTTCTGTTTATGTTGCTGTTTGTGTACATTTGAGTAAAAAACACCATTTTTTTCACAGAGCAGTTGGTGGAATTAAACCATTTACCTTAAAAAAGCTTCTTTGGTGGCTTAGTGGTAAGAGCTGAGCTGCATCCAAAAGCACATGGTTTGAGGCCACCTGCTGTTCATGGGAAAGAGATGAACAATCTCTCATGAGAGGAGGTTGATTTAAGTACAAATCTTAAATCTTAAGTACAGTGGGAAAATGTTATGTTGCCATAACCTATAAGCAAGCAGTTCAAATCCACACCCACTCGGTGGTATAAAGAAGGGCTATCTTCTCCATGGCCTTTTGTAGCCTCTGAAAAACCGCTGGAAACTCTGAAGAAACTGCCTCAGAAAACCTACAGGAGAGTCAGCTATGAGTCAGTTCCCACTCTACGGTATACCACCTGGTAGAAGCTTCATAAAGTAGAAAAAACAAACTCCCAGTGACTTCCTGTTGGATTATCAAAGCTGTGAGCATTTATGGGATGAAGCAGCATACTTTTGCTCAGAGAATCTAATGGATTCAAATGGGTAACCTTTCAGTTAGCAGCATGATACTTTTATCACACCAGTAAAATTCCTTACAGGTATCATAATGTTGCCATAAATCCTGGGAGGTTTATTATTTTTTTTAAATTTTTTTAAGCCAGCATGACTCTTTTTAAGTGGTATTCTATTTTCTTTTTAAAATCTTTCTCTTATATTTAGCTAACTGATAAAAAGAAAAAAAATAGCTAAATCCCAAGCACCTCTATGCAAGAATTAAAGCAAAATTATGAAACAATATTAAAAATAACAGTTATAAAGTATAAATATTTTCTAACATGCATTTAGTATTAAAACCAAAGTATGGCTTCAATGATTCAGATCCTCCCAGAAGAGTTGTGGGTGAACATTAACATTACTGGTAAGTATATTCATCTTCTCCTGGACACAAGAACCTACTATTTGGTCCTAAAAGCCTTTTGAGGTCCCAACTCTTCTCACTATACCTTAGTTGTTGGAATTGATGGGAAACATCATAAGCAGTTCCTTACTTCACCTGTGCCTAGCATGCGGACTTCCAAGCTGTAAAACAACCCAGTGGTAGATAGAATTTGGTCCAGGACTTAAGAACAATAAATGACATAGTTGAGCCTCTACGTCTTGTGGTTCCTAACCTTTATACTATAATAGACAAAGTGCTAGTCAATAAGCCTTTTATTGTAAGAACTACCTTCCTGCTGTAACTTGATTTGTGCTACTGTTAGAACCTCTACTTGGAATATTACTGCTTTTAATTTTTGACTCATGTACTTTTAACTTGTTAGTTAAATTTGTGTCTTCTAGGCTGCAATAGTTCCATAATACATCTTCAAGGATATGAACATGTATGGCTAAACACAGTTGATAACAGTGCAGCTAAGTTCCAAACTCAGTCTCCACAATAGTCTACATGTTTCCTATTGCCAAAGGAGCCCGTTAGAGTAGTGAGAGAAGATCTTCACCCTGAAACCTACAGCGTCCCTTTTCAGCAGGAAGTAGCTAAGAGAATATGCCATCTCCTTTTCCTTATGAATCAGGGTGAAGTCTCTCTCAGGGAGGAGTGATAGGGAATGGCAAAGGACACACTGACAAAGGAGATTAATCAGAACTGGCTTTGACAAGCACTGTGGCAACCGGACAATTAAAACAGACTTTCAAGGCGGAAAAAAAAAGAGGAACTTACTGGGTGGAGGATGGAGAAAATAGTGCAACAATGAATGAATGGAAACCCAAAATCTCTGTAAACGTTCATTAAAATTAAAAAAAGAAACACAAAAACCCCAAAGCGTGTTGTTTGTCTGTTTGTTGCTGTGTGACCTTGAATTCTAGAGGGTAAGGAGCTGTATTGCCAACCCAAATGTATATTGTTTGAATCTATGAGCTTTTCCAATAGGGAAAGTTCAGAAATTGCCTTCCAGAGATTTATGCTTCTGACAACCCACTAGACAATCAGAAATGAGTTTGTTCTGTCTGGACTGCAGTGAAAATGAGGAGAGAGTGAAACACAAGCATCACATTAGGTTGGCCAAGGTGTGGGATGGAGAAGACCTAAAATCATGCCTATTGAGAATAGTCCTCACAGAATAGGTCATTTTTGAATATATGACAGTTAATTTTTGCTTCCATTTTCCTTAGGGTATAATAAGATATCAAAAAACTAGGACATGACTAAAAATGTTCAAATCTTAAACTAGTCTTGGTTAAATCATCTAACATTTCTACTTGTGGGTCTTGTTGTTTTTTGGGGTTTTTTTGCTCTTTTTTTTTGTTTTTTACTATGTAAAGGCATTTGGCTGTGGGGATCACAAAAAAAGATTATGGCTAACATTGAAAAGAAAGGGAATTTCTGAATACTTGATTGTACTCATGTGAAATTTACACTTAAACCAGGAAGTAGCCAGTATCACAAGAATAAATATTGTATAAAACCATTATTGTAGAATGAGTATAAGGATCCAGGAGGGGTGAGAGAGGCTAGAAGCAGAGGGATATGAATGTGCAGGGGGCAGGGGGGATTAATCATTGGGTTGTACAATCTGATGCATGGGGATGAGGGTAATTGAAAGAATTTGTTCAAATTTATATTCAAATTTTGTAAATAAACTAGTAGACAAACAAACCAACAAAAAAACTGCGTGGTTCAAAAAGCAGTGAATCTAGGTTGTATCTTTTCTCCATATCTTTTCAATCTATATGCAAAACAGACCATTTGAGAGGCTAGATTTTATGAAAGAGAATGCGGCCTCAGGATTGGATGAAGATTCATCAAAAACCTGTATTATTCAGATGACACTGAATTTGAGGAGGGCCTGAAATGTTTGCTGCAGAAGATCAAGGACTGTAGTCTTCAATATGGACTGATGCTCAACAGCCAGAAAACAAACATTTTCACAATTGGGTAAAGTGTGATAAATGGAGAAGAGATTTAAGTTGTTAACAATTTCCTCTTGTTTGGATCCTGGATCAACACTCTTGACACCAAGAGCCAGGAAATTAAAAGAAAAGTTGCACTGAGAAAATCTTCTGTCAGAGACCTCTCCAGAGTGCAAAAGATGTCAGTCTAGAGATTAAGATGTTCCTGATGTAGGCTACAGTTTTCTCAGTTATTTGCTATGCATCAGATGGTTGGATAATGACTAAGAATGACAGAAGAAGAATTGATGCCTTTGAGCAGTGTTGCTAGAAAAGAGTATTTAACACGGACTGCTAAAAGAACAAACAGTTCTCTTCTGGAGAGGGTAAAACCAGATTGTTCCTTGGAGGCAAGCATTTTTAACTCTATCTCACATATTTTGGATGTATTGCCAGAAGGGACCAGTCATGGGAGAAGAATATCATGCTGGGAATGCTGGAGGGTCAGCACAGGAGAGGATGATCATGGATGAGATGGACTGTGGCAATGGGAGAGGTGTGTCCAAAACAGAGAGATTGGCTAAAGATAGGGGAAAATCAGAGCTATTGTTAATAGAGTTACCATGAGTCATAATTAACTTGATGTCACATAACAAAAGAAAACAAACCCATAAAATATATATAGTTTGTAATGTAATCCTTATGGAGTTCTACTGCTAACCAAAACCTCTCCTCTCTGATTCGTTTACTCCATGAGAGATAGACAATCTAATCCCTATAAATTTGCACTAATAAAGTAGGAGAGTCATCCTGTGAGTTGGTTACTGCTTAACCGAAATGAATTTAAATTTTGTGAGTTGAGAAATCAAGAAGCTTAAGAACAGATTGAATCTATTTTTAACAATTATGAGAGGGTTAGATAATAGAAAGGATTTGTAATTTTTATACGAGCCAATTTTATCAAAATAAAAACAAATATCTCTTCATTTTCTATCATAGAGTCTCTTTGAGTCACAGGGTGTCGATGTCGTATAACAACATCATATTTAATATTTATTGTGGTTAATCAGCTAGAGACATCCATATTACCTAGCACTTAAAAAAAAAGTAGGATCTTAGATCTTACCTCAAAAATGAGTGTGTTTAAAATTTAATTTAATAAGGAACCAGGGAATGAACATACAGATTTAAATTTGAGATACAGTGGTGGAAAAGATGTTTAACATTTACAAATACTTTTGTACACTTAACTAGCTCTAAAACAAACTCTTACTCAGTTTGACAACTGTTTATGGTCATAACTGTGCAAATAGGCCTAACGAGTAGTGAGTTGTGCTGCCAACTAAAAGGAGAACAGTTCAAATCTACTAGCTGCTCAGTGATAGAAAGATGGGTCCCAGTTTGTAACTTAGGAACTTTATGGGTTTGGGCTTTACCCCCAGGTCTCTGATTCACCTTGTGTTGAATTTTATGCATGGTATAGGATGTGGATCCTGTTTCAGTTTTCTGCATTGAGCAGTCCAGTTTTTCCAGCACCATTTCTTGAAGAGGTTGTCATTTCCCCATATGATGGATTTTCTTTCATTGTTGAGTATCAGATGCCCATAGATAGCTGGGTCCATTTCTGGGTTCTCAATTCTGTCTAATTGGTTTATGTGTCTGTCATTGCAGCAGTACAATGTTGTTTTGGTAAATACTGCTCTGTAGTAGTTTTCGAGGTCAGAGAGTGCTATGCCTCTCACTTCATTTTTGCTTTTCAGGAGTGCTTTGCTTGTTCGGGGTCTCTTTCCAAATAAATTTAACAACTTCCCTTTTGATCTTCTCAAGAAATGAATTTGATAATCTATAATGGGATTGCATTGACCACATAGATATTTTTTTTAAAAAATCTGATTTATTTACAAAGTTTGAATGCATGGTTTTTCACAAAAGGTCCTTCCCATCCCCTCCCCCCCCACACACACACACTCTCACTCATTGAATTGTACAACCCTATGATTAACACCTGCGACTGGACGGACAGCACTTAACAACAATAACATCAATAGAGAGAGAAAGAGAGAGAGAGAGAGAGAGCAAGAGAGAGCAGCTGGCCCAGTGAAGAGAAAACGATGTGACCAAGAGAAAGGTGGGTGACTTTTAGTTCGCGGCCCTCAGGCCAGTCTTTCATTGTTTTTGTTCAGACATTCCTCTAGGTCGTATAGCCCTGGTGTGCAAGTTGCAGTCCTGAGGTCACTTGTGGTTGCTGTGAGGCTGAACACTGTGACACTGATGTGTCAAATGCGTTAATGGTTGGCTACCCAGTGCGGACTGAGAGTGGGGTGAAGCTCCCCGATTAAACAAGCCTGGAAGGAGGAGTGGCATCCACTTCCATAATAGCTTGCCTCCGGAAACCCTATGAACCTGGAGAGAGGATGAAAGGCACCCAAGCATCGAGGACTCTCCTTCATAGGGTCGCTATAAGTTGCCTGCGACTCAACAGCACTTAACAACAACATAACAACATGAGTAACACTATACCCTGTTCTCCATCCCCAGTCCTCAATTTCAATCTTCTCTTTCCTTGGGTCCTCATACTCTTTCTTCAATAATGGTTTTATACAGTATTTATTGTTGTGAGACTGTTAGTTCATTCAGCATTATGTTCTCCAGACCCTCCCAAGTTAGGTGGTAATTTACAAAATCATTGCTCCTGCCTGCTGCTAGTATTCCACTGTAGGAATGTATCATAACCTCTCAATCCATTCATTTGTGGCTGGACATATGGGCTGTTTCCATGTTCTTGTGAGGGTGAATAATGAGGCTGTGAATATTGGTAAACAAGCTTCTGTCTGAGCCTCAGTTCTCATTTTCTTGGGATATATCCCAAGCAATGGAATTTCTGTGTTCAGCTTTTTGAAGAAGTACCAACCTGCCTTCCAGAGTAGTTATACCATTGTACAATCTCAGCAACAATCTATAAGAGTTCCTATCTTTGCAATCCTCTCCAACATTTATTACTTGCTGTCCTGTTAAACTTTGCCATGGCTCCTAAAGTGAGATGGTATTTTATTGTGGTTTTGATTTGCAAATCTCTTATTGCCAGTAGTTTGGAACATTTCTTCATATGTCTGTTGACCATTTGAATATCTTCCTCTGTAAAAATTCTTTCCATGTCTTTGCCCATTTTGTAATTGAGTTATCAGATTTCTTATTTTTTATTTTTTTGTGGAGGCCCAGGAGAATTCTATAAGCTTTTTTTATGAGACTCTTGTCTGAAATGATATTGCCAAATGTTTATTCTCAGTCTGTTGGTTTTCTTTTCAGCCTGTCGGAAAAAAAGGTTTTGATGAACAGAGGGATTTAATCTTTAGAAGATTCCATTCATCAATTTTGTCCTGTTCAGATTCTGATTTATGGCTGCATTTGACAATCTCTTTATACTGTGGACTAGGGCTTCTAAGTTTGATCCCAGTTTATTTCTCATAAATTGTATGGTTCTGAGCTTTACTCCCAAGTCTCTGATTCACTTTGAGGTGACTTTTGTGCATGGTGTGAGATGTGGATTCCGTTTCAGTTTTCTGCAGGTAGTAGGCCAGTTTTGTCAGCACCATTTGTTGAAGAGTTTGTCATTTCCGCATTTGATAGGATTTATTTCCTTTGTAGAATTTCTGTTGGCCATAAATAACTGAGTCTATTTCTGGATTCTCAGTTCTGTTCCAGTGGTCTATGTGCCTGTCATTGTACCAGTATCATGTTGTTTTGTTTACTACCACTGTGTAATAGGTTTTGAGGTCAGGAAATACTATGTCACCCACTTCATTTTTCTTTCTCAGAACTCTTGCTTATTCAGGATCTCTTTCCTCTCCAAATAAACTTCACAATTTCCCTTTCAAGCTCCTTGAAAATGAATTTGGTTTCACTATTGGGATTACTTTGAATATGTCAATTGCTTTTGGTAGGATTGTCATTTTCACAAGATTGAATCTTCCTATCCATGAATAGGGAACATTTTTCCATTTATTTACATCTTTGATTATGTATCATGAAAATATTCTCTAGTTTTCATTGTACAGTGCTTTTGTGTCTCTAGTTAGATTCACTCCCAAGTATCTCAATTTATGCTTGGCTAGCTCTTGTGGCCAAATGACAAGAAGCTGCACTGCAGTCCCGAAGGCACATGGTTCGAGGCTGCCAGCTGCTGTGTGGGAGAAGGATGGGAAATCTCCTCCTGTGCAATTAACCACCTCTGAAAACCTGCTAGAAGGTCAGCTATTGGTTGATTCCGACTTGAAGGTACACAACTACATTGTAAATGATATTACTTTCTTGGTTTCCTTCTCTGAGTTCTCTTTGTTACTGTAGATAAATCCCACTGATTTTTAGATATTGATCTTGTATTCTGCTACACTACTAAATCTGTCTACTAACTCTAACAGGATTTTTGTTGAGTCGTTGGGGTTTTCTGTATACATTATCATATCATCTGCATATAGTGACATTTAACACCTCTTTACTAATGAGGATCTTTTTAAAATTTCCTTCTCTTATAGTATTGCCCTAGCAAGTAATTCCAATTTTTTAAAATTTTTTTAAAATTCAATATTGAATAGAAGTGGTAACAATGGGAATGCTTGTCTGGTACCTGTGAGCAAAGAAAATGCTTTTAGTCTTTCTCCACTGAGAATAATATTGACTCTTATATATACACTTTTTACTATGTTGAGGAAGTTCCTTTCTATGCCATTTTTGTTGATATTTTTAGTCAGTAGTTAGAAAGGGGTGTTGGATATTGTCAAATGTATTTTCTGAAACAATTTCTAGGATTATATGATCCTTATTATTTGTTTTGTTAATGTGATTAATTACATTGACTGTTTTTCTTATGTTGAATCATCCTTGAATATCCGTTATGAATCTTGCTTGGTCATGATGATTTTTTTTATGTGCTTTTGAATTCTACTGGATAAGATTTTGTTAAGAATTTTTTGTCTATGCTCATGAGAGATATTAGACTGTAGTTTTCTTTTTTGGTTGGTAATATTTTTGCCTGGTTTTGGTAATAAGATTATGCTTGTTTCATAGAATGTCTCTGGGAGTGGCCCTTCCTTTTCTATATTTTGAAATAACTTAAGTAGAATTGCTGATAAAACTTTTCTGAATGTTTGGTAAAATTCAGCTGTGAAGCCATTCTGGTCCAGGAAAGCCTAATCTACAGTATAAAGACACTGACAAATACAGCCAGAAATGTACTGTCTGAAGAGGATACAATTGATGAATGGGAACTTATAAAGATTAAATCTCTGTACTCATCAAAAACTCTTTTCTAACAGTGTGCAAAGACAACCTACTGACTGGGAACAAACATTTAGCAATACCATGTCAGACAAGGATCTCACAAGAAAAGTTTACAGAACACTCCTGGGCCTCCTGAAGAAAAAGATTGATAATCCAACTACAAAATGGGCAAGAGGTATGGAAAGGCTTTTCTACAGAGGATGTTTGGATTCCAACAGACACGTGAAGAAATACTCCAAATCCCTGGCAATACAAGAGAGACAGAAATCAAAAGCACAATGAGATACCAACTGACCCAGTAGCAGTGGCAAAGTTTAGCAGGGCAGCAAGTAATACATTTTGGAGAGGATGTAGTGAGATAGGAACTCTTATATACTGTTGATGGGACTGTAAAATGGTACAAGCACTCTGGAAGGCAGTTTGGTGCTTCCTCAAAAAGCTGAACATAGAAATTCCATATGGCCCAGATATTCCACTGCTTAGAATATGCTCTGACAAAATGAGAGCTGAGGCACTAACTGAGACTTGTACATCACTGTTCATAGCAACATTATTCACCATAGCAAGAACATGAAAATAGCCCCAGTACTCTACTACAAAGGAATGGACTGAAAAATTATAGTACGTTCACATAATGGAATACTACGCAGCATGTAGGAACAATGATTTTGTAAATTACTACCTAACATTGGAGGGACAGGAGAGCATTATGCTAAATGAACTAACTCAGTCTCATAAATACTGTATAATAATATTATTGTAGATTGAGTATATGGATACGA
This sequence comes from Elephantulus edwardii, assembly GCF_000299155.1. NCBI lineage: Eukaryota > Metazoa > Chordata > Mammalia > Macroscelidea > Macroscelididae > Elephantulus > Elephantulus edwardii. Next base: position 5,194,851 of record NW_006399948.1, read on the forward strand.
GGGGAGGGGTGCTTAATCATAGGGTCACACAATTTGATGATTGAAGGGAGAAGTGGATAAAGGAAATGGAAAAGATACAATGTGAAAAACAATGTATACAAACTTTGTAAGTCAACCAATATAAAATAAAACTAAGGAAAAAAAAAGCTGGGTAATTTGCTCCTGTGTTATATTTAGCCTGTGAGAAACTGATGGAGTATTAGCTCTAAGCTGATTCTGACTCTATGGTATATAATGAGAAGAAGATTAAAACTATTATTTAAAACAAACATAAACAACCAAAGCAGCAGTGTCTCCAAGTGAGACTATATTTGTATGAACAGTGCTCAGGCCTTCCGTTCACAGGGTCGCTACAAGTCGTCTACGACTTGACGGCACCTAACAACAACAACAACAATTCAAATCAAAAGCTAGAGTGTAACAAGTTCACAGGTGAATCTTTTGGTTATATAAGTTCATAAAATACCTAAGAATTATCTGTGAATCTTACTGAAAATCATTTTCTGGATTTGTATATCTGAACTGTAATGCAAATTTCAACAGTTGAACTGAAATAAGCTGGTTTGGAGCCATGCTTTACTACCTCTAACTGCCTTTTAGCAGCCTGCAAAAGTTTTTAGAGTGGCAGAACTGAATTTTCAGCTGTTCCTGTACCTCTCACTGAGGCTGTTATGAAGAAATTTGACATGGCACCCACAGCACATTATTAAGCTGATGGCTCAGTCAAAGGATGTGAGCTCACAGAAGAGGAAAATTTTATGGTACACTTTCCCAACCAAATCTCAGTGTCTGTTAGGTGCCTTCAAATAGAATATGACCTGTACTAACCCTAAGAACAACTGATCTGAGCTGTACTCTATTCTGTGCTATCCTCATAATCTGGAAATACCTCAGCCCATTGGCAAAATTACTGTGTCAATCTATCTCTTTGAGCCTTCCTTTCTTTAGTTGACCCTTCGCTTTTCCAATCATGATGTCCTTCTTCAAGGACTAGCCATTCCTAGGTACATGCTTAAAGTGTGTGAAACTAAGTATTATCATCTTTTCCTCCAAGAAGCACTCAGTCTGTACATTCTCCCAGATGTATCAGTTTGTTCTTTTGGCAGTCCATGGACTTTTCTGTAGTCTTCTCCAACACCGCAGTTCAAAGGCATCACTAGTTCTGTCATCTTTAGTCATTCATTGTCTGTCTCTCAGAGGTATTGCAAGTAATTGAAAAGACCATGGCCTGAATTGTGCTGTTGTTGTTATGTGCCACTGAGTCAACTCCAACTCATACTGACTCTATGTACAACAGTTCTGAAGTCTGCTATATGCTGACCCAATCTTATTGTCTCTGACACACCTATTCCCATTACCCCAGTCACTGAGTCAATCCATCTCATGAATGGTCTTTCTCTCTTATGCTATCCTTTCACACTTTCAAACATGATGTCCCTCTGCAAGGGATGGTCTCTCCTTGCAACATACCTAAAGTATGTCAAATGTTGCTTCAGAACCTTTGCCTCCAAGGAACAGCTTGGTTTAACACTCTCCAGGACTGAACTTTTGTTCTCCTGGCAGTCCACAATATAGTAAACACTCTTCTCCAGAACCACAGCTTAAGGGCATCAGTTCTCCTTCTATCATTCCTAGTCATTGTCAAGATTTCTGATGCATAGCAAATAATTGAGAAGACCCTCAGATAAGGTGCACCTTAGTCTCCAGACTGACTTTGTTGCTCTTCAGTACTCTAGAGAAGTCCCTGACAGCAGACTTTCCCAATACATTTCTATTTTTAATTTCCTGGCTTCTGGTATCAAGATTGTGGAGCCCAGCACTGAAGCTACTAATAATCTCAATCTCTTCACCGTTCATCCTTATGCTGCCAATCAGCCCAGTGGTGATAATCTTTGTCTTCTTCATGTTGAGTTTTAATCCATATTTAAGGCTGCAATCCTTGACTTTTAGCAGCAAATACCTCAGGCTCACCTTATTCCTCAAATTAACATCATTGCTTCTCAACAATTTTGAGAGATCCCTGACTGCAGCCTTACCAGTACAACACATCTCCTATCTCCCGATTTCATTACCAAGGAAAATGATTGTGGATCCAAGCAAGATGAAGTAATTTAAGTTTCTATCTCTTTTTCATCTATCATGATGTTACCTATTGGTCCAGAAGTGAGTCTCTGTGTAGATGTTATCAATTTTGGATAGAATACACTACATAATGCTGAAAGGGTCAATAGAACAAGAGGACATAACAATAATAAATATCTATGCACCAAATAAAAGACCAGCAAAATACATAAAACAAACAT
>NW_006399948.1:5201526-5202116 GCF_000299155.1 Elephantulus edwardii
AGAAAAAAAAAGAATCTAAAAAAAATTTTGGATAGAATAATGTGAACAGATCACACAAATATATAGTTATAAATATACTTGGAGTCTACATTGTGTTGAAGTTATTGTTGTTAGATGCCATTAGGAATCAACTAAAACTCACAGCAACGCTATGAACAATGGATCAAACTGTGTCTTATCATGTGCCCTCTTCACAATTTCCCTTAAGTTCAAACCCATTTATACAGTCACTGTGTCAATCTATCTCCTTGAGAGTATTTGTCTCTTTCATGTATCCTCTTGTTTTTCACTATGACCTCTTTTATGAGGATAAGAGGCCTAAAGTAGGCAAAATTTAGTGTCACCATTCTTGCCTCAAAGGAGCACCCTGGCTGCATTTCCTTTGAAGTAATTTTTCCCCCCACCCATTAGTATATTGAATATTCTTTACTACAAATGAAAAAAAAACAAACCATAAATCCTTTAGTATTTTTTATTATTGTTGTTTACCATCGAGTTGGAACTGACCCTCCAGTGGGTTTTCAGTGACAGTAAAAAGCACTGGAGGAAATTATCCATCCTTCTCCCACAGAGCTGCTGATAGATTAGAA
>NW_006399948.1:5202661-5208194 GCF_000299155.1 Elephantulus edwardii
AGACTTTCCCAATACAATTTATCTTTTCATTTCCTGGCTGCTGGTACCAAGAGTGTGTATTGTAGAGCCAAGCAAACTGAAGTTGCCAACAATCTCAATCTGTTCACCATCTATCAAGATTCTTAAAGTGTTATTTACTTATGAAGCTAACTGGATGCAAGTAGGTAGAATACTTCCAATAGCTTAAAGGGATTCCCCTGCTAAGAGGCTATAAGCAAGGCCTGACACAACCATACAAGCTTCAAAGCAATACTTGAAACTAGTAGGAAACAGTCAATGGAAACTGGCCAGGCTGGAAGAAGAACATATTCTCAAAAGTCACCTTAGATATGTTGTTTTTATTAATAGGTTCTGTTAAGTCAAGTATGACTTCTAGTGACTTAATGAACAAGAGATCTGAACCTCATCATCCGTGACATTCATGAGCCTATTGCTGCAGTCACTGTATCAGTCCACCTGGTTGAGTCTTCCTCTCTTTCACCAACCCTCCACATTTCTAAGTATAATTTCTCGCTTCAAGGAATAGTCTTTCCTAGCAACTTGCCCAAAATATGTGCAAAAAACCTTTAAGACTTTGCTTTTAAGAAGCAGTCTGGCTGATTTTTAATTTTTTTTCTAAAATATTTAGAATTTTAAAATTTCTAAAGTCTCTTTTTCTGACAGCAGACTTTTCCATCACAATAAGTCTTTTAATTTCCTGGATTCTGGTGCCAAGAGTGTTGACTGTGGAGTCAAGTAAACTAAAGCTGTGAACAGTCTTAATCTCTTTAGCATCCATCCTGATGCTGCCACTTGGCCCAGTGATGAAAATTATTTTTTCTTGAGTTTGAGCCTCAATCCATATTGAAGGCTGCAGTCCTTGACCTTCTGCAGCAAGTGCTTCATGTTTTCCTCAGTTTCAGCAAGCAGGGTTGTGTCATCTGCATAATGCAGATTGTTGATGGATCTTCCTCCAATCCTGATGCCACACTTCTCCTCATACAGCCCAGCCTCCTGTATAATCTGTTCTGCATGTAGGTTGAAAAGGTATGGAGATATGACACATCCTTGAGGTACACTCTTCCCAATTTTGAACCATGCAGTGTTTCCTTGCTCTGCTCTGATGACTTCCTCTTGGTCCAAATATAGGTTTTGCATTAGCATGATCAAGTGTGCTGGAATTCCCATTCTTCTCAGAGACAGCCACAGTTTGTTGTGATCCACACAGTGAAATGCCTTTGCATAGTCAATGAAACACAGATAGACATTCCTCTGGTACTAACTGCTTTCAGTCAAGATACATCTAACATTAGCTACAATATCCCTAGTATCATGACCCCTTCTAAAGCCAGCCTGCACTTCTGGAAGCTCTCTGTTGATGTATTGTTCCAGTCATTTTTGGATAATCTTCAGCAGAACATTGCTTGCATGTGATATCAATGATATTGTTCTATAATTTTCACGCTCTGTGGGATCACCTTTCTTTGGAATGGGAACAATATAGATCTCTGCCAGTCAGTTAGCTAAGTATTTGTCCTCCAGATTTCTTGACACAACTTGGTGAGCACATCTAGGGAAGCATCTGTTAGTTTAAATACATCAATTAGTATACCATCAATACCTGGGGTCTTAATTTCTGCAAATTCCTTCAACACAACTTAAACTTCTTCCTTCCTCGCCATAGGCTCTTGCTTATATGTTGTTCCATGAAATTCTTCTGTGTTTGCCAATTTCTTTCAGTACAATGACTCTGTATACTTGTTCCATCTTCTTTTAATAGTTCCTGGATCACTTAATATTATGCCCAAATCATCCTGAAGTATAGCAACTTAAGGTTTTAATTTGTTCTTCAGTTCCTTAAGCTTAAGAAATGCTGAGTGACTTCAGCCCTTTTGATTTTCTGACTCCAGCTCCTCGCACATTTCATTGTAATACTTTACTTTGTCTTCCCACAATGCCTTTTGAAATCTTCTGTTCAGCTCTTTAATATCTTGACTTATTTTCTTTGTTTTGGCTTTTTGGCACTCTAGTGCAATATTCAGTGTCTCTTCTGACATCCATTTTGGTGTGTTCTTCCTCCTCTGTCTTTGCAATGACCTTTTGCACTCTTCCTGGATGATATTCTTTATATCCTCCCCAACTCATCCGGTCATCTCTCGTTGGTATTCAAGGCCTCAAATCTGTTCCTGAGATGTTTTTTAAATTCAGGTGGGATAGACTCAAAGTCCTATTTTGGTTCCTGTAGATTAAATTTAATAATCCTTCACTTTAGTTTGAATTTACATATGAGTAGTTTTTCCACAATCAACACCTGGCCTAGTTTTCACAACTAATATTAAGTTTCTCCAGTGTTTCTTTCCACAGATGTATTCAAAGATGTATTGTGATGGGAAAGTCTGCTGTTAGAGACCTCTACAAAGTAATGAAAAGTAGTGATGTCTCTCTGGAGACTAAGGTGCTCCTGATATAGACCGTGGTCTTTGCAATCACTTGCTGTGCATCAGAAAGCTGGACAATGACTAGGAAGGATAGCAAGAGAATTGATGCCTTTGAGCCGTGGTGTTGGAGAAGAGTATTGAATATACCATGGACTGCTAAGAAAAGAATAGGTTCATCCTAGAGAGGGTTAAACCAGGTTGCTCCTTAGAGGCAAGGATTCTGAAGCTTCATCTGACATACTTGGGCATGTTACAAGGAGGGACTAATCCTTGGAGAAGGATGTCATGCTCGGCAGGGTGTAGGGCCAGCACAGGAGAGGAAGACCCTCTATGAGGGGGTTTGATTCAGTGACTGGGGTAATCAGTGTGGGTGTGTCAGAGACAGTGTAAATTCCTTTTCTGCCATTCTTATTCATTGTCTATCTCTTAGATCAGTAGTTGTTGTGTACTGTTGAGTCAGAACCAACTGCTAGCTGATCATCTGGCAGGTCGGTCTTTAGGCGTAATTGATTACACAGGAGAACAGTGCCCATCCTTCTTCCATGGAGCAGCTGGTGAATTCAAACCATGTGTCTTTGAGATTTTAATACAGCTTTTTGCCACTAGGGCTCCAGTTTTCTTTCAGATGCAGAATAAATGATTGAGAATCCAAGGCCTGAAGTCCCTGACTGCAGACTTTCCCAGTTCAATATGTCTCCTGATATCTAGAATAAAGATACCAAGGGTGTGGATCTAAGCAAGATGAAATTGTTGACAGTTTCAATCTTTTATTATGATGTTGCTTTTAAGTCTAGTGAGTGAGAATTTGTGCTTTCTTGACATTGCTATGTGAGCCATAGACTGTAGTCTTTGATTTTCTGCAACAAATGTTTCAAGTCCTCCTCACTTTTAGCAAGCAATTTTGTGCCATCTACATAACATTATGTGTTGATGAGTCTTCCTTTGATCCTAATGCCAAATTCTTTTTCCTAGAATTCAGCTTCTCATATAATTTACTCTCCATATAGTTTGAACAGGTATGGACAGAGGACAGTGCCACACTCTTTTTTTTAAATCACATGGTATCCCCTTGCTCTGTTCACACTACAGCCTCTTGGTATATGTATAGGTTTTGAATGAGTAACACCTTAGAGATTTGAAAAGAGGAAACTTATAAAGAATGAGAGTTAGTGTAGTGAACTAGGAGGACAGTGGAGAAGGGTATTTATTCATCAAAGAGATTACAAGCAAGAATTTCCAAATTGTACTAACATAAGAATTTACTCTTCTTACACGGAATCTTGTCAATTGCTGTAAAAAGAATTTAATTTCCATGACAGATGACTAATAGTCCTGTTTTTAAATTCTTCTCTTTTCCAATTGAGATTCTTTATTGGGATTGCTTTATTCCAAATTTGTGGTTATTAGGCATATTGGGAGAATGCAGAATATTTAGACTTCTTAAGTTGTAAGTATATGAACTAAGTGAAAGCAAGTAGGTGGATTATCTGCAATGTTTCAAAGTCATTTCATTGTCAGGAGGCTACAAGCCAGGTCTGAGACAACCATTATCAGCTTTAAAGAAATACTTGTATATTTAAAGCATACTTGTATAAATACTAGTAGGAAATTGAATATTACATGGAAATTATTTTTATTTTGTACTGAATTTAGGAATTGCATGTAATTTGCATGTGTTTATCTTACTTTGGAAATGTTATGGCATAGTGATTAAAATACTAAGCTGATGATTGAAAAGTTAGTGAGTCACATTTAGCAGCTGCTCCATGCAGGAAAAATGTTACAGTCCTTTGTGAAGATTTATACCTTGGAATCTCTATTGGACAATTTTACTCTGTTTTTTAGGATTACTGTAAGCTGTAATCAACATGACAGTAGAGGATTTTTTTATTTGTTTGTTTTATTTGGAGAAGTTGTTAATTTGCTCTGTTGATGGGAACAGAGGTAAACTTGAATATTGTAATTAGCAAATGGGAAATTTATTGCAAAACCTGCTAGTTTTTAGTCAATAGCTATATAAACAGTGCAGTTTTGCATGGAGGAAGCAACATTCACCTCCACTCACTCCACAGAGGACAATAGTCCTTATCAAAAAATATTAATTGGAAAAATTCAATTCTTGTGATGATAGAAATATCCTTAAGTCCTGTACCTTCTTTCAACTCTAAAACCTACCCTCCCTCCTTCTATTCACACTACTCCATTATTTGCTAGCATTATTTTATTAACATTATTTGCTTATTTGTTACAATGGCGGTAAAACACTCACAGGCAATACTATTATTGAAGTGTAAAATAATATGCATATAATTACTACCTTTCACTTTCCTTCTAGCAAGAATGCAGTCATAGTGATAAGAAACTGATTGTTTTTAGTGAATGAGATTGATGAGTTGTATACCAATCTTGATACTTCTTTTTTTCTTTTACTTCATACAGACCAGCTTCTAGGATTATTTGTACAGCATATGAATGTAATAATTATAATGACAATGACATGCAATTTTTTTGTTTTTAATTACTCAGTATCCCCTTGTTCTGCTTGAATAACTACTTCTTGGTTCATGTACAGGTTTGACATGATCATAATTCATTGTTTTTGAATTATTGTAAATATTATCCATAATTTGTTATGATTCACACAGTAAAATGCCTGTGCATAGTAGATAAAACACAAGTAATCATCTTTCTAGTGTATTCTGCTTTCAGCCATGAAGAGAGCTTTAAGCACTTACAGATGATCAAAGACTGTAGCCTTCATTATTGAGTACACCTCAAAAATCACAGAAACAAAATTGCACACACCTAGACCAATAACTAGCATTATGAGAGATGGAGAAAGAGTGGAAGTTGTCAAAGATGTCATTTTACTTGGCCCCACAGTGAAGACCTATTGAAGGTGATGTTAAGATTCCTAAGATGTACTGCGGAAATGTGTATGCAAGAGCCTCTTAAAGTGCTAAAGTACAATGATGACATTTTAAAGATTAAGGTATGATTGCCTCATGCTGTTGTATTTTTAACTGTTTCATATGCATGTGAAAGTGATACATTAAATTAGAAAGATTGAAGAACTGATGTCTTTGGATTGTGATGTTGGCAAAGAGTATTGACTA
>NW_006399948.1:5209314-5220109 GCF_000299155.1 Elephantulus edwardii
TTTACAGTATTTATACAGATAATATAATTAAGATGGCAGAAATTATGATATATCTAACAGAAAATTGGTATTATACACAAGAATACCTAATTAAAAAATAAAGAATTTTATCTCACAATTAGTTTGACATGGGCTCCTGCTCTTTATACGCTCAAGATAAAAGCCAATATATTCCTCTTTAAAATACTGACAATGGTCATCTTCGGATAGTTGAAATTGTGAAGAGTTAACTATTATTAAAAAGTCACTACTTAAATTACTTTAGTTGCTAATGTAATAATAAAGCATGTTATTATGAAGCCAATGTGAGCTTCTTATTTGATATTATAGAGATAAGATTAATAAATAGTTCTTTTCCTAAAAATTGGAATTAAGCTTTAAGATTTTATAAACTTGATAGATTTATTGTATTATATTTTTAGATATTAGTAGAAAAATTCATATAGAAGCAAACTACGCTGTGTTCGGTATGTGTTGGGTACTATAGAGTAAAAACTGACCCATAGTTGACCCTCCAGTGGATTTTCAGAGGCAGTTAATCTCACGGGAGAAGATTGCCCATCTTTCTCCCATGGAAGAGCTGGTGTTCTCAAACCATGTACCTTCTAGATTGCAGCACAACTTCGTGCTTTTAAGCAATCAGTGCTCCCAAAAGAAAGCTATTGGATATCGAATTAGATGAAACTATTTCCCCTTTCTAAATGAAAGCCATAATTATTTCTTAAAATTACTTTAATAGCCCAAGATTCCGATAATTAATAAAATTAATTATTCTATAAATTTTGTTTTAAAAAAATTTGCTGGTTTAACATATTGAATTAGCTTTTCTAGAAGTCTTTCATGTCAACAAGATTTTGGTAAAGAACTCATTGTTTCAGCGAAATTAATAACAAAAACAAACACCTTAAAGGCATTGCCATTCAGTATACTCTTCATGATACTTGTAAAGCTGTAAGTCTTAGTGCAAAGAGACTTCTTATCTTTCGTAAAATCTTCTAAAGTTAGAACATATCATGCTTCATTCACACCACTATACCACCAAAGCTCCTTTCAGAAAAATAAACAATTTTAACAGTACAAAAATTTCTATATTTAGGTATGGTTAGTCAGGTTATTGTCAACAAAACAATTCCAACAAAATCTTCTGGTTGTTGTTAATTGCTGTCGAGTCATAGACAACTCATAGCGACCCTATGAACAAAAGACCTAACATTTGTATAACTTTTGTCAATTCTCCACATTCAGAGAGTTTCCGGAGGCAAGCCAATCCAAAAGTGGATGCCACTCCTGATTTCAAGTTTGTTTTAATCCAGGAGCTCCACCAAACACTGTCCACCCTGGCTAACTATTCTAGTATTTGACACATCAGTGTGTCACAATGTTTAGCATTGCAGCAGCCACTAGTTACCTCTGTATGGCAAGTGGACAGACCAGTGCTATACCACTCAGAAGAATGCTTTACTAAAAACAAAACCAGGCCAGAGGGCCACAGAGTAAAATCACCCACCCTTGGCTTCGTAGAATAACTTTCTATCCACTAGGCCAACATAGCTCCCTCTCTTTGTTGTCATTATTATTGTTGTTATGTGCCGTTGAGTCATAGACAACTTATAGCGACCCTATGAGTAAAAGACCTGAACACTTTTATAACTTTTGTGGTTTCTCCACGTTCATAGTGCTTTTGGAGGCAAGGCATTTTGGAAGTGGATCCCACCCCTGCTTCCAATTGGGAAGCTCCACCAAACACTGTCCATCACTTCCAAATTGTATTTCAGCCCTATACTGCTGGCCAAATGCATTTTTAAACAGGAGACTGAATCACATCATTTTACACCCATTAGTGAGTCAACATTCCATCGTAATCCTCACCAGAACAAGCAAACAAGCCTCTGTACAATCCAGCTGCTGCAAATAACTTCCAAAATGGATTTCAGCCCCCAAAAATGTCTTAGGGGGAGGGGAAAGTCAAACAAAGAGACAAACACAAAACACTGCAAGTGTGTTTGTATATCACTGACTGCAGTATAAATATGCGTAAGAAAAATACTAATTTTCTTGAAATTATACAAGACTTAAGATCATTTATCTTCATGAAAAACATAATTTTAGATTTAGGGAATCCCAAGAGTATTTCTGATTGAATTATAAATGAACAAAAGTGTTTATGTAATTTACATAAGAGTACACTTTAATTCTGTATTTGTTTTTTTCTTCCCATTAAAGTAGTAACTGGGAGAATTAAATTCCTTCATTGTTGGCAGCTTTTGTTTGAGTTAAAAATGATTTATTTGCTAAAAATAACCTAACTAGGCTAATAATCCTCACCTTTAAACAAATTAATCATACATCTTTTCAGTTAGAAGGCAAATCCCTATGCACCATGCCTTAAAAGTACAATATGTTGTGAACTGGACTGCTAAATGAAAAGTTGGCAGCTCAAATCTTCTCCTTTTAAGAATAAAAGTCTAGAAGCCTGATGTAAAGTCACTAGTAGCTCTGGAATTCAAACACTCAGTTGGTAATGCTGATGACACAACTTTGCTTGCTAACAGTAAGGAGAATATGAAATACTTGGTGCAGAAGATCAAGGGCAACAGCCTTCGGCATGGGCCACATCTCAATATCAACAAGCCAAAGATCCTTAGACCACAAGAACAGCTGTCAACATTATGACAGATGGAGAAAAGATTGAATATGTTAATGATTTCATTTTGCTTAGATCAACAATCAACACCTGTGGTTTCAGTAGTCATAAAATCAGGAAACTTATTGTGTTGGGCCAGTCTGCTGCCAGGGACCTTTCCAAAATCTGAAGAGCAATGTCCATATGATGACTTAGGTGGCTTGATTCAGGCCATGATCTTCTCAATCACACACTTTATCACAGAACTGGATAATAAACGAGGATAACAGAAGAAGAATTGATGCCTTTTAGTTATGGTCCTAGAGAAGAGTTCTAACTATTCCATAGACCATCAAAAGAATGAACTACTATGTATAAGAAAAAGTGTGGCCAGAGGGCTCCTTGGAGGCAAGATCACCAAAATTCATCTTCCATACTTTGGATATGTAGCTAAGCAAGGCTAGTCCTTGGAAAGGAACTCCATACTTGAAGGATAGAAGGTCTATGAAGGAGAAGAATAAACACATTAAGATAGATTGACACTGTAACTTTAGCCATGGGTTCTAGAATCTCAGAGATGGAGAATACGGTCAAACACAGGGTAAGTTTCAGGTTGGTTGTAGGGTCACTATGATTCATCCTTGACTCAATAACAATAACAACAACAATCAAAATATATTGAGCCAAAACAAGGAATCCCTCTTAGGACTAAAGATTTAAGTCTTAAGAACTCAGCAGGGCAATTCAACTCCTACAGGGTTGCAGAGAGTAAAAATCGACTCAGAGACAGTATGTTTGATTTGGGAAGATAGATATAGATAGATGTAGATAATTATCTATCTATCTATCTATCTATCTATCTATCTATCTATCTATCTATCTATCATCTATCTGTTATCTATCTAATCTATGTTTAGCATTGCTTTTCTTTTCTAATTAAGAATGCATTCAGGCTGGAAAGATGAGCAGAGCAGCTGGACTTGGCATAGGTGAATTTTCTGGTTTGGTGTTGAGACTTGTATGTGGCTGTTGCTCGCAGCTGGGTATGAGCTGACTGGATTTGGCCTCATATATAAAAAGGCATTTAGGTGCTCACTTCGGCAGCACATATAGTAAAATTGGAACAATACCCAGGATATTAGCATAGCCTCTGCTCAAGAATGACACACAAAATTCATAAGTGTCCCATATTTTCCAATAACAAAAGTTAAAAAGGCTGTTAGGCCCTTGGGTTTGCAGCCCTTTTTGTGTAGCTCCCAAATTAAAAGAGGCTTGGAAGCAAGAGTGGCATTCACTTCCGAAATAGCTTGCCTCCAGAAACTTTATAAACTTTATAAACTAAGAGCAAAAATGAAAGCTTTTCATGTTCACAAGTTTTGTTCTGAGAGTTGCTGAGTCATCTACAACACAACGACAGTTAACAACAACAGCAAAAGTGACAAAAACTAACATAGGACTCTTGATATGAAATAATAAGATCTGAGTCTAAATCTCATTTTTGAGTCAAAAATAGCATCTGCATCAGGAATGTAGACTGTTACTCCCCTAATTCTCTAATTTACCCTGAGAAAATAATAAAAAAATTCATAAAAGAATTGTCAGTGGCTTGCTTTAAAATGTCCTTGCTGCTAAGAAAGCCATCCCCAAAACAATTGTCAAAGCAGATGTTTATCCAAAACAAGCTTTGTTATTGTTGTTTTTGTTGTGAGCTGTTGAGTCCTCTGCAGCTCACAGTGACCCTATGTTCAACACGTCTGAAGTCTACCCTCTCCTGAGTCAGTCTTACTGACTCTGACACACCTACCTTAATTACTCCAGTTACTGTGTGAATCCATCTCATCAGGGTCTTCTCTCCTGGGCTTTCCCTCCACCTTTATGAGAATGATTTCTTTCTCCAAGGACTGGTCCCTCCTGGCCACATGCCCAAAGTATGTGAGAAGGAGTTTTAAAATCCTAACTTCCAAAGATAACCCTCTCCAAAATAGCCCTATTTATTTTCTTGGTGGTCCGTGGTTGTTGTCTTCTTGTGACTAAGATATTTCATTCAGCATGTTGTCGTCTGTACTCATACATGTTGTATAGTATTTGATAAGTTCATTATTTTTCAGTGCTATGTAATATTCCATTGTGTAGATGTGCCACAATTTTCCTACTCACTCGTTTGATGTAGGGGCTTCGCGTAGTTTCTATCTCTTCACTATTGTGAATAATGGTTCTATAAACATGGGTTTGCATCACAGCTCTGATTTCTTTAGGCTATAGTCCCAATAGTGAGATATCTGGTTCAAATGCTATTTCTATTTACAACTTTTTTAGAAAGTACTAGACTGTCTTCCATAATGATTGTCTCACTAATGGTGAATGAGAGCGCCAATCTTTTGGTTTTTCTTAGCTGCTTTTATGTGTTCTCATTGTTACTATAGTAAAAGCAACATATTTTGTTCTTGTGATGATGAATAACACTTCTATAAACATATTCGTATATGTGTGTGTGTGTGTTTATCTTGTGTACTGCTACTTGCTGAATTTATTGACTATGTCCAACAGTTTTCTTATTGAATTTTTAAGGTTTTTAATGATACTATCCTATATAGAGATAGTTTTACCTGCTCTTTGCCGATTTGAGAAACTCATTTCTTTTTCTTGCTTCATTGCTCTAAGACTTTCAATATAAAATTGAATAGGAGAGGTGAGTGGACATCCTTGCTAAGTTCCTGATTTCTAGGGGAATGCTTTTAATCTCTCTCCATTGAGTATGATAGTGACTCCTGGTTTTGCACATGTACTTTTCCCTATTTTGAGGAAATTCCCCTCTACTCCTATTTTATTGAGTTTTTTAATCATGAAGGGGTATTGGATTTTATTAAAGGCCTTCCACATCACTTGATTAAATCTTGTGATTCTGGTTCTTTAGTTTACTAATTTGATGGATTATATTAACAGTCTTTCTTATTTTGAACTATCCTTGTATCCCTGTTAGGAATCCCACTTGGCTATGATGAGTTATTATATTTTAAAATATATATATTATTGGATTCTATTGTCCAGGATTTTGTTGGAGATTTTTACATTTTTTATTCATGAGGGATATTGGTCTATAGTTTTCTATTTTGCCAGTATCTTTACTTGACTTTAGTATCAGGTTTAAGTTTGTTATAGAATGAATCTGGGAGTATTAGTATATTTTCAGGAATATTTTATATAGAATTTGTAACAGCTCTTCTCTGAATGGAAAAATTTACTGGTAAAGCCATCTGGTCCACAATTTTATTTTTTATTTTTCATTGTTGCTAGGAGTCTTTTTTGAGATCTTTCAATTTCTTTTGTGTGATGGTATTTTGTACCAGGTATTCTACTACTCTAATATGTAAGTTTAAGTGACACAATTGTGTGTTCATAATTATTTGTACATATCCTCTAGGTTTTCATATTTGTTTGAGTCTAGTTTTGCTTTAAATTCTTTTATTCACCTTTTATTTTCTTTTGTTATGACCTTGCTGCTTTCATCTCTTACTCAGATTTTTTATTCTTTTCCTTTGTTAAATTTGCCAGTACAAGTTTGTTGATTTTATTGACCTTTTTGAAGAACCAACTCTTTGTCTTGTTGAAAGTTTCAAATATTTTTCTGTTTTCTATTTAATTTACTTATTTTCTAATCTCCTTTACCCCCCCTTCTTCCACCAACCATATTGTGCTACACTATGGTTTCCTCCCTGTCCATTCTCACTCCTTTGTTTCCACCCTCTCCCTTTTCAATCCTCATACACATTTTACTAGTTCTTTTCTTTTTCTACAATAATTTTCATATTCAGTATTCCTTATGAGACTTGAGTTTGGCCACTCAGCATAATGGTTTCCAGTCTTTCTCAAGTTAGATAGCATTTTTAAAAATCTCTCTTCCTGAGTGATGTGGAGTAGTCTATTCTCAATCCATTCAACTGTGTCTGGACATTTGGACTGGTTCCATGTTCTTGTTATTGTGAATAATGCTATTATGACAATTGGTGTACATATTTCCATTTGTGTATCAGTTCTAATTTTCTCATAGTATATTCCTATCAGCTGGTTCATATGCAATATTTTTGTTTAGCTTTTTGAGGAAATGCCAAACTGCCTCTGAGAGTGGTTATACCATTTTACTCTCCCACAAACAGCATATGAAAGTACTTATCTCTCTATATCCTCTTCAAAATGTATTATGTGTTGTTAAACATTGTTACTGATACTGGGATGAGATGGTATCTCATTGTGGTTTTGATTTGCATCTCTTAAAGCCACTAATTTTGAGCATTTCTTCATGTGTCTGTTTGTCATCCAAATGCCTTCCTCTGTGAAAAGTTTTTCCATGTGCTTCCCCTATTTTTTAATTGGGTTATTGGTCTTTTTCCTGTGGAAGACCTGTAGTATTCCATAAACTTTTGTCATGAGACCCTTGTGGGAAGCAGTACTGCCAAATGATTTTTTCCCTGTCAGTAGATTTTCTTCTCACCCTGTTGGAAAAAAGTTTTTGATGTGCACAGGGATTTAATCTTTAGAAGGTTCCATTCATCAAGAGGTAAGATTTTGTTGCTATTATTTTTTTTGTTTCTTTTCTGTGTGGTTGCTGGTTACTGTGATCCATTCACTATTCTGTGCTGTCTCTATGGTAAGGATTTCCTTTAGAATTTCTTGAAATGTTGATTTCTCCCCACCCCCACATGAACTTCCTTAGTTTCTGTTTTTCTGAGAATGTCTTGATATTTGATGGACACTTTTGCTTGGTACAGTATTCTTGGTTGACAGTTGTGTTCTTTGAGTTATATAATGTCATTCCACTGTCTACTTACTCACATGATATCTGCTGAGAAAGTTGCACTTAATTTTATTTGCTGTCCTTTATAGATTAGTTAGGTATTGCTCTGGTTTTTTGTGGAGTGTAAATTAGTCAGCTTCTTTCATGTCATTGCTTTGATAGAGTTTTTATTGCTTGAGGTCCTCATAGATCCTTGGTCTGGGGACACAGGCTAAGGTACTAAGTGTTCTAGTGGAAGGGAAGGCAACATTCCCTGCCTAGAGACTTCTCTGGTACCGGGATTTATAAGAAGACTAGACCATTTGGGGATATCAACACTCAAGGGAAAAGGAGGGCAATTTACCCTGACAGAGGTCCTCTCTGGTCTTGTGGAAAGCAAGAAAACTTGTTTTGGCCGGAGAGCTCATTCAGAAGACAATTTTCCCTACCTCAAGCCTGCTCTGGTCCCATGACTAGTGGGAAAGCTTCTCTGTCTGGGAAGCTTACCTATCCAAGGAAGGGGAGGGCAACACTTCCTGGCTTAAATACTCTCAGGTCCCATGATGGCTGTGGGGGAAAGCTCACCTGGTGATTGCTCTCATCAATCCAAGGAGCCTGAGGGTTGGGGAGAAATGTCATGCCTTATATAAATTTTTGAATACCCTATCACACAGATTTCTCATTTGGATATTGCTTTGCCTCTCCCCCTACCACCTTCATAAAAGCTCTGGAGCTTTAAAACCAGGTTCAATTTAAACTAGATTGACATTTTGCTCAACAATTTTTCTTGCTTCTAGAAGTGTCATCTAAGGAAAGCTGCTGGAGTAAAACCTGGAGGCACATGACCTGGAATTTTGGTTCCAGTAAGAAGTTCTTTTCTGGGGAAGCAAACCACTACCCAGGAATTCCTTGGGAGTCATCTCAGGTGAGCTCCCTCTTTGATATGAACTCTACTTCTTGTATAGAACACTTTGATCTTTATGGAGAGATGCTTATTCTTTCATTTTTATCTGGATCTATTTTCAATTTATCTTAGAATTGTGAACCACTTTTGTCTGATGGAAATTATTCTACTCCTCAAAGCCTTGACAGCGAAAGCAGTAATTATTTTTTCAAAGAGCTCTGGGTCACTGTAAGCTAAAGAAATCTAGCATAGGCAGAACAGTAAAAAATCATTAAGATGGAAGCACTTATATAAGCATTAGTGACTTCAAAGGATAAAGTAGTTGAGAGACAGGCCCCAGCTCCATGCTGCCTTTCACCAACAGGTTAAACCTCCTGCAATGAACATATTGGTCTAAGCAAAACACTGACAAAATTCTCAAACTCTTCTCTCTGGGTTTGTTGTTGTTGTTGTTGTTGTTTACTTGTTTTTTTTTTTTACTCAGAGAACAGAGAAAGTTGTGTTCCACAATGATTTTTGTCTCTGAAGCATTGAAGAATAAATAGCATTATACTTTCTTTTCAGGGTGTACTTGGGTAGGATTTACCAAATTTTAGTACAAAATAAACAATGTGAATTTATAATGGTAGCTGAAGTCCTTAGTTAGCACCACCTGAGTAGAGTTATTTGGTCTTTTTTTTCTTTTTTAGAAATTAGAAGTCAAATTGGGAATAATCAGAGGGTCACACAATTTGGTTGTTAGAGAGAGGAGTGGGTAAAGAAAATGGGAAAGTAAAGTAATGTGTGAAAAACAATGTAGACAAATTTTGTAACCAAACATGTATAAAATAAAAATTTAATTTAAGAAAAAGCAAACAAAGTTAGTAACCCATATACTTAGAAGATACTTTATGGTTTGAGAGACTAACAGAATTTTAAAATGCGAAAGAAAGTCTATACCTAGCAATATGTATTGGATTAAAAAAATTAAGCCAGATTATTTTATATTGCAGAGATTGAGCAATCCAGGGAGATAAAATTCCTGCTAAGAATTTATATGACTCCATACCTATTCAGTCTGTATGTTGAGCATATAATTTGTGAAGTTGTACTCCAGGAAGAAGAATGTGGCATCAGGATGACAGCAAGATTTAGCAACAATCTGCACTGTGCACATGACACAACATTGCTTTGTGAAAGTAAGGAGGACTTGAAACACTTGCTGCAGATTATCATTTTCCCTTAATATGGATTTCATTTTAACATCAGGAAAACAGAAGTTCTTACTAGTAAACCAGTGGGCAAGATAAGATAGATGGAGAAAGGAATGAAGCTGTTAATAATTTTGCCTTACTTGGATCCACAGTTACCACTGTTGCTACCAGAAATCTGGAGAGGAGGAGAAATACTGCTTTGAACAAGTCAACTGTCAGAGACCTCTCCAAAATATTAAAGAACAATGATGTCAGTTTCAAAACTAAGGTGCAATTGAATCAGGCCATGATTTTTGTTTCAGTCACTTACTATGCATCCGAGATCTGGACAGTGAATACAGATGACAGAAAAATAATTTATAAGGATAATTGTCCCGTGGAAGGTCAAAAGAGTGAACAAATATCTTGGAAAAAGAACAACAGGAATGCTCTTTGTAGGTAAAAATGGCAAAGCTTCGCCTCTCATATTTTGGACATGTTGTTAGTAAAGGCTATTTATTGGAAAAAGATATTAAATTTGGGAAGGTAGAAGGTTGGCAAAAGTGAGGAAGACCCGCATTGAGATGGATTCTCATGATGACCGCAGTAATGGGCTCGAGTGTATGAGAGATGATGAGGATATAATAGACAAGAACAAGATTCAGGGCTGATATTCATATGAGTTGTACTTAATGACACCTGACAACAATAAGAAATCATAGTTTCAGATGTACTTTTAAACTTTCTTGACAGAAAAGCTTGCATTTCTTTATTGGATAAGAAAATATACTTAAAGGAATTTAAATCTGAGAAATGTGGGGTCAAGATTAATGGAAGATCAATCAATAATCTGCGTTATGCAGATGACACAACCCTGCTTGCTGAAACTGAAGAGGACCTGAAGCCCCTGCTGCAGAGGGTCAAGGACTGCAGCCTCCAATACAGATTGAGGCTCAATGTCAAGAAGGCAGATTCTCACCACTGGGCCAATTGGCAGCATCAGGATTGATGGTAAAGAGATTGAGATTGTTCACCGCTTCAGTTTGCTTGGATCCACAGTCAACACCATTGGCATCAGTAGCAAGGAAATTAAAAGGTGTATTGCCATTGGAAAGTCTGCTGTTAAGGACCTCTCCAAAGTACTGAAGAGCAATGGTGTCTCTCTGGAGACGAAGGTGCATCTGATACAGGCCATGGTCTTTGCGATCACTTGTTATGCATCAGAAAGTTGGACAATGAGTAAGGAGGATAGAAGGAGAATTGATGCCTTTGAGCTGTGGTACTGGAGAAGAGTATTGAGGGTACCATGGACTGCTAGGAAAACA
>NW_006399948.1:5220214-5221049 GCF_000299155.1 Elephantulus edwardii
GGGTCATAATGCTTGGTAGGGTGGAGGGACAGCACAGGCAGGAGGGGAAGGCCCTCTATGAGGTGGATTGATTCAGTAACTGGGTAAATGGGATGGGTGTAGTGGAGCTGGTGTGATTGGCACAGGGCAGAGCAGAGTTTAGGGCTGTTGTACATAGGGTCGCTATGAGTTGCAAGCGACTCGACATCACATAACAACAACAACAACAATATCACTTTAAGAAAATAGAGCCTTCTATTTCAGTTTGTTTGGGAAATTTGTCTTTAAACTAGAATGCAGATATCTGAGTTTCTATATCAAATTGAAGATAATCTCTTTCTCTCTCATTGCTTATCTTTCTTATTGTAGTCAAGTCATAACCAACTCCTAGTTGACCCTCCACTGGGCTTCTGAGGCTATAAATCACATAGAAGGAGATTGCCCATATTCTTTCCTTAGAACAACTGGTGGGTTAGAACTACAAGAGAGGCTCTGCTTTAGGATTAGAGTTGCTAATAGACCATACCACCTGAACTTATTTGTTGCTGTTGTTAAGTGCCACCTTAGCTGATTTTTAAAAAAATGTTCAGTTGTAGGTTTTTAGAAAATTATTTTTCGAAGAAAAATTGATTCTTCCTCTGAGAATGATTATATCCTCAATGTGGAGTATATTTGAACATCAACAACTGAAAATCTTCACCACTGGACCAACAGGTAACATCATGACAAGTAGAGGAAAAAAAATGAAGTTGTGCATGATTTCATTTTATTTGGATTCATAATCAACATCAATGATAGAGTTTGGCTTGTTGTTGCTGTTGCTGTTGTTGTTGTTGTTATGTACCATCAAGTTAGA
>NW_006399948.1:5221734-5223476 GCF_000299155.1 Elephantulus edwardii
CTTGAGCATGCAGGAGATTGTAAAATGGTACAAGATAAGACAATGTTCAAATCTGTTGCTTGTTGAGTCATTATGAACCATAGTTGACCCAATGGGATGTAGTTGCAACAACTCTGAGAAACTTTGATTTGAATGTGTATTTGGGAAAAAATGCACTAAAAATTAATTGTTTATATTGATCGATATAACAGGTCTTAAAAAATTCAGACATGAGTTAGCCTAATTCTCTAAAGAATCTTATAAAATGTGTATTAGACAAAGCTATGAAATTATACTTTCCTACCTTCAAATGGTTTTCATTTCCGTTACAATATTTCTTCAGAGAAGTTATTCTGACTGATTTAATGATGAATATACACTTACATGACTTAAATAGTCTTAATATTTTCAGGAATTAATGTAAAACATTTGTCTATTAATAATTTTATTTTGAGGACAAAATCTTTCTAAATAGCTTAAACTATATAACATGAAATAAGTTTTATTTAAAGAACAGTGATAATTTCCAGGAATCAATGCATTCTTTTTTGCTAGGTATTTAGCATTTTCTGAATAGACAAAAAATGTCATAAAAAGAAGGCAACACTTCTTATTAATAGTATGACAATGAATTTATATAACACTTCTCTTTCAAAATATCCAAATAAGCTAAAATTGTTGTTGTTATTGTTAATTGTCTTTGAGTTGAGCATGACTCCTAGTAACCTATGAACAAAAGGCCTGAAGCCCCTCTGCAACTATTGACAATTATCAAACTTCATAGTTTCCAGAGACATGTTGATTAGGAAGTGGATGCCACTTCTCTTTCCATATGTAAATAAGATAATCAATTCTGTACTTTATTTTCAAGAAAGACATCATGCAGGAAAGAATAAAGTGTTAGCCAAAGAGAGGAAGACCTTCAATGAGATGAATCGACACAGTGACTGTAATAATGGACTTGTTTGAGTATGACAGAGATCTTAAGGATGGTTGCGCATTCAATCTCTTTTTCATAAATTTAGTATGAGTTATAGTCAACTAGTCAGCACCTAACAACAACAACAATAACAACATCTTCTTGTATTTGACCATGAGCAAAAAATAGAATGAGGGAAGACCAGGACTTTTCAACACCAGCGCTGATGATATGTATCTCTAGAGAAATGCGTAGACAATTCTTCCTGATTATGCACAGGCATTTGAGATAAAAGATAATTAGAAATATGCTTTCTTATTTATTTATAAAATGCCTAAAATTAAAGACTTACCAAAACCTTCCTGAAAAGGTCAGTGTTTAGTTGTCTCACTAATCAATCATTGAGGTTTTAAATATGTCTAGACAGTTCAACTTGCTGAGGAACTGCAGTGCTAGCCTAAAATTGGCTTTTTTTAGTCATTATCTGAGCCCTTTCTGGTCTCCAATTACCTTAATTGTGGATAGATGGTATTGCAAATCACCAATAACTGGAGGATCGATATATGAGAGCATTTTCCACGCTGAGAGGGATGTGAAAACACCACACACAGGAGCTGCAGTGCAACTGTATTAAACCATCCAGTGGTGTCCAGCCTGATTTGTTGGTCACCAGTTTCTGCAAAAAACTTGCCTGTATACCTGTAGTCACATTCCCCTTGTGGGCTTGAGTCTTGGTAGGGTCTTCTAGAAAACCTTTTCACCATGCCTAAAAGACTAAAGAGGAATCGGGGAACTGAATCACAGATGAATTTATTAATATCATACATCACGGGTTTATATACTG
>NW_006399948.1:5224308-5233129 GCF_000299155.1 Elephantulus edwardii
ATTCCTTCCATCTTTTTTGGATGATTTAACATTCTGCCTAAAGCATCCTTGATTGTAGCAACTCGAGGTTTGAATTTGCTCTTCAGTTCCCTGAGCTTAAGAAATGCTGGATTAGAGTGGGATAGATCTTGAATTTCCACCTTACTACAAAATATGACCTAAAACATTACTGTTAATCCCATCGGGCATGTTATTTATAGTCCTGAAACCTGTGTAGAAGAATGCTCCTGGAAGGTTTGAACCTTTTCAGGTATGTAATCTGATCCAGCTATTCCAAGAGCCAAGAGCTGGGGAAGTGGTTAGGGTTAGAGTACAGCAAACTGGAAACATCGGACAACTAGAAAAATTTGAATCTGTTTCATAAGAATCCTTTTTCTGTAAATTCTTTTGTAGGAAGTTATTTACACATTTAGTAAGTATCTACTATAAATTCTTTAGAAATGTATAAGAAAATTTAAAACAATCTTTTCAGAAAGACACATGGTTTTGTTCTTTTTGCCCTTTTCCTGACTTTCATTTTAGGCATGTTGAGTTGGTTACTCAAAGGCATATGATCTCGTCTTTGCTCTGTTTTGAAAACTATAATTATTTAGTTACACTTATTGTAGTTATAATTATTTGTCTCATCAGATGCTATATGTGTATGTGTGTGTGTGTCTAACACATCATTAGAATGATACACTAACTCTATTGCTATTGTTTTAAATAATTTGCAAAGTAAAACAATTACAAGATGTTAACACCAACTTGATGGCACATAATAAGAACAACATTTTAATGCCAGCTAATATCTCTTACTTCATATTCTTCCAACCCAGTGTTTTTCATCTAAAGATGCTCAGGTTTTTAATCAGTGTCTTAGATCTTATATATCTATGGAAATAAATTACAAGAAGACCTTATTGAATATAAATGATTCTTAGTGAGTGATCAGGAAGTAAAAAAACCCGAAAACATAAAACCAGAAAAACTAAAAATGAACTCACTCTTCAGATGTGACCCTTAGCCCTCAATGCCAAATACCTACAATGTGAACAAAGCATCTCTTTCTAATGAGCTTCATGATCATAATAAGAGAGTCATGCAATAAAGACATCTCAAATTAATGTAGACTTTCTAACATAAGATAGAGGCTTTGCTAAAATTTGCGGCTAAAACTCCATTTACAATCACAACTACTTTTACATCAGGAATAAAACTTATCATTCCTACAACTCTCCAATGTATCTTGAGAAAATTACTTGGTAAAAAATTTCAAAGATCAGTTTTTTGTTGCTTACTTTAAAGTTTTCCTTACTTAGGAAACTGGTTCAAAAAAAAATTATAAGAGCAGATGTTTAATAAATTTTAAAATCATACATAGCCTGTCTGCTTTAACATAATGTAAGATTTACAATGTGTTGTGACCATATGTAGCCAGTGTAATGATTATTTTATAATAAAAATATTTTTAGAAACATATGTACTTTCTTACTCATCAGATGTACTATAACTTAATTTTGTAATTACCTGAATGTTAACCAGCCACTAAAATTTTACTGAATTTCTTTGCATTTTATATACACTGTCCCTTTTAAGTTAGTACAGAATACTCTACAAACTGTGATTCCCAATTTATAAACTATCTTGAGCCCTCAATAAAATATCTTTTCTAATTTCAGCCAAATTTTTCCATTTTGCTCCAACAAAAAGTAACAATTTGAAAATATTTTAGCCCAAACTGTACATGTACTAAGACAAAAGAGTCATCTCTGGTTTCCTTGAAATGATTTCTTTATGTTTGGATCCTATCTGGGACAATTCCAAGATTAAAATAAATAAGCTAGTATAAATATTTTATATTATTAAGATGTACTTTTGACAGATCATTACCAAATCTTATTAATTACATCTATTATTTGAAGGACATTTTATGTATGAATATATACGTATTTATATACACACATACATCTTTATATATAAATATAATATCTATATATATTATATATAAATCTATCTATATGTTTATAGTATACATAAGGGAGCTCTGGTGGCCTAGTGGTAAGAAACTGCCTGGCAAAACTGAAGGCCTCTGATTTGAATCCATCAACTGCTCCACAAGAAAAGGATGGGCAAACTCCTTCCATACAATTAGCAGCCTCTGGAAACCCACTGGTGGATCAGCTATGGGTTGGTTTCAGCTTGATGGTACAAAACCAGGAGAGAGAGAGAGAGAGGGAGAAGGGAGGGAAAAAGAGGAGAAAGACAGACTGTGCATGATAGTGTGTGTATCTGACACACCACTGAGTTGACTTAAAATTATAAGGACCCTAGGAAGCACATTTTGAAACTTGCCCTATCCTGTGCCATTCTCATTGTCTCTGATATAACCAAGCCACTGGTACACCATGTCAATACATCTTATTAAGGGGCTTCCTTTCTTTTGTAGAACTTCTATTTTCCCCAAAATAATGTCTTTGATCAATAACTGTTCATTCCTTCAAACTTGTCCAAATGAATAGTGTTGTGGTTGTTGTTATGTGCTGTCTAGTCACTTGCAACTCATAGCGACCCTATGTACGACAGCCCTAAACTCTGTCCTGTGCCAATCGCAAAGTTTCTGACACTCCCATCCCCATTACTCCAGTCAATGAATCAAGCCATCTCATAGAGGGCCTTCCCCTCCTGCGCCTTCCCTCCACCCTCCCAAGCATGATGTCCCTCTCCAAGGACCAGTCACTCCATACAACATGTCCAAAAGTGTGTTAGATGGAGCCTCAGAATCCTTGCCTCCCAGGAGCCGCCCAGTTTGACCCTTTCCAGGATGAATCTGTTTGTTTTCTTAGCAGTCCTTGGTACCCTCAATACTCTTCTCCAGCACCACAGCTCAAGGAAAGATAAATAAAATAGCGATAAAGATAGATATAACTTAAATAAACCTTGAAGTAAGTAGAATACTATAGCTTTAAATCATTTAGTAGTAAACTAAAAAGAAATGTCAGCATCTTGATGTCAGTTATGTATAGTAAATGTTTTGCAAAAATATATACTCTTAATATATGTACATAAATTTATGCTTGTGTACATTAAAGCTCTCACATCAGAATTAGAGTTGGTTGTATGAATTTTGGACTAACTGGTTCATTTCTAGAGTAGTGCATAACGTGTCAGGCTTTTAACTAAAAAGTTAACAGCTGAAATACACCAATCAATGTCTGTATGAATGGAAGATAAGCAATAATACCTATAAATATTTACACCTTGAGAAATGGGGAGAGTTATAATGAATTAGATTCAAATCAAAGGTAGCATTATATTATAATTAAATGTACAAAGAACTGGAGATAGAATACCAAAAGGGAAGAAATTGCTTCGCATTTCTCATGGTGAAAGAATGAATAAAGAAATTAAAGACTTTAGTTTTAATGCTGAATGATTCAAAGGGAAAATCTTCAGTAATACTGAAAATATCAAAAGAATATGTTACAAATACACAGTCAGTGCACCAAAAATAATAGATTGACACCAAACATTTCTTGAAGTGATGCATGATCAAGAACCAATGACAATCAAGGAAGAAGTCCAAGTTGCACCAAAGACATTGTAAAAAAATAAGGCCCCAGAATTAATGGAGTACTGAGGTGTCAGAACCCTTGAAAAATGGCTTTTCTGAGCCATTGTGTTAGCCCCCATTGGGGCACGATCTCCAGCTACCTAAATTGTGGCTATATGGTCTTGCAAATCATCAGCAGCTCTGGCCAATTATTGTGCTTACCACACTATGAGAAAGACCATTTATAGTGATAGAGAGAGGGTGAAGAAACTGTGGCACTGCTATAAAAAGGCTGTGCCAAGTTGTAATCAGAGGAACCTGGAGATAAAAGGCATAGTGAAAGGTTTTGCTTGTGTTATGAGTGAAGGAAAAGCTGACTTATAATCATTCTGAGATGAAATTTGATGGATGATTGAGGAAACCAGAATCTTCTTGCATTTGTACTGTTGAATTGAACCTGGACTTTCAAAAATTGAGAAATTATGCCTCACTAATCTGGTTTGGGAATGCTACACTAAATCTGGACTTGCTATGTGAGATATTCTTTGCCTCCTTTATTATTCAATTCATTTCCTTAATAAACCCCACAACTGTGAGTAAAGTCTGTGAGTCTTGCAATAATCATCAGACTTAATGATTGGTAAAAAATAGATATAGGAGCATATGGGGTGGCACATCTGACTATGTAACTATTTGTGTAGTGCTATGAATATTATTGATGGGGACAATTCCTTTTAAGAAGCAAGTTAAAGTCCAATTTGACTATCCCTATATTACCTTTTCTCTTTCACAACTACTAATTAATAAATTTTCACAAATAGATATAAACTTGGATATGTTTTCTAGTATATGCTAAGAAATTTGGAGAAAATTACTTGGACAACTAACTAAGAAATGTGGAAGAAATCCACATTTGTTCCCACTCCCCAAAAAGATGATTCAACAGAATGTGAAAATTGTGGAATAATATCATTAATATCACATGCAAGTGAAATCTTACCGAACATTATTAAAAAACCATCTAGAACAATGCATAAATAGCTGATAAAAATTCAATCTGGGTGAGAAGAGATCATGACACAGGGTATATTATTGCTGGTATCAGATGGAACTTGGCTGAATGAAGAGAATATCAAAAGAATGTTTCTTTGTGTTTTGTTGATTATAAAGAAGCATTTAGTTGTGTAGATAATAACAAGTGATGGTTAACACTGAGAAGTACATTTAATGTGCTTATGCAAAACTATACCTAGACTAAGAAGCTGTCTGAGCAGAACAAAGGAACCCTGCATGGCTTAATATCAGGAAGAGTAATAAACAACAGCTTGTATATATTTATGTGAATGGTGATTATGGTTTCTTTAGGGTATATTTCCAGTAGAGGCATTGCTGGGTCAAATATTTCTATTTCAAACTTTTTGAGAAAATGTCAAACCACCTTCCATAGTGGTTACACCATTTTTTACTCCCACCAGCAGTGAATAAGTGTTCTAATCTTTCCACAACCTCATCAGCATTTGTTTGCTCCTCCGTTGAACTTTCCTATTGTTACTGGGGTGAGATGATAGCTCATAGTTGTTTTGATTTGCATCTTAGAGCTAGGGATTTTGACCATTTCTTCATGCATTTCTTTTCCATCTGAATGTCTGCCTGCTTTGGTGAAGTATCTATTCATATCCTGTGCCTGTTTTACAATTGTGTTGTTTATATTCTTCTTGCTGCATTATTCACAGTAGCAAAGATATGGAATCAACCCAAGTGCCCAGCAACAAATAAATAAATAGAAAAACTATTATGTATATATATGAATATATATGTATTAATATATATTCATACAATTCAAATTATTAATTATATTATGTATGTGCATATTATATATTCATACAATGGAATACTATGCAGCACTGAAAAACAATGAACTCATAAAATATTGCACAACATGGGTGACCCTGCAGGACATTGTACTGAGTGAAATATTTCAGTAACAAAATATTTCAGTAACAGGCACCACTGTTATAAAGCAGGTGTGACATAGGAGTTTGGAAGAATAAGAATGGATAGATAATGAAGATTGCACTGGAGCAGATGAAGGAAAGAACTATTTAAAAGGAATATATGATTAGGCATTATATGTACAACAAAAGCTTAGAATAAATATACCGCTGAGGACTGAGGGAAGGGAGGTAATTGTGCAACAAGTAATGAATATTTTAAAACAAAACCAAAAAGTGAACAGGGGAGGGGAAAGGAAGGAGGGAGAAGGGGTAAAAATGTGCCACAATGAATGAATAAAAATGTAACTTTTCTGTAAACTTTTGTTAAAATAAAAATTAATTTTTTTATAAAAAAAAATCAAGTGAATTGTGATCCTTTCTCTGTACCTTTTTAATCTGTAAGGGAGTTCTGGTGAGTTAGTGGTAAGGAGTTGGTGGTAAAGGTACTACAATCAAAAGTATGTGGTTTGAACCCACCAGCTACTCCATGGGAGAAACTTGGACCATCAATTCATGTCTGATTTACTGTCACTCGAAGCCTTCTGTATGATCAGCTATGAGTTGGTTCTGACTCAATGGTATGTAATATAATAACAACATTCAAACCATGCTGAACAAATCATGAAAGCGGCTCGATTATATTAAGAAGACTCTGACATCAAGAGTGGAGAAAAACTTTTCAACATATGTTTTATGTAGATGTCACAACCTTGCTTGTTGAAAGTGAAGAGCACTTGAAACATTTGCTGCAGAAGATCAAATATACAGTCTTCATTATGGATCTTACTTCTCATCATCAAGAAAATCAAAATCCTTACCACTGGAATGGTATGTAACACCATGACAGAAAGATGAAATATTGAATATTGAATATTGTCAACTGTTCCATATTACTTGGATCCACAGCCAAAATCTATGATTACTCAAGAAATGAGACATGTTGCATTGGGAAAATCTGCTATCAAGGAACTCTCGAGAGCAAAAATGTAGTTTAAAAATAAGGTGTACACCATTTTACACTATCACCACAACATTGCCAACATTTGTTGTTTGCTACTGTTACTGGGGTGAGATAATATCTCATAGTTGTTTTTATTTGCATGTCTTTCAGAGCTAGGAATTTTGAATATTTCTTTATGTGTTTGTTTGATATTTGGATGTCTTCTTTGGTGAAGTGTCTGTTTATATCCTATGCCCATTGTGCAACTGGGTTATTTAGCCTTTTCTTGTTGAGGTGCTGAAGTATTTTATAAACTTTAGATATGAGTGTCTAGATATATCATTACCAAAAATTTTATCCCAATCTGTGGGTTTCCTTTTCATCCTCTTGGAGAAGTTTGTTTTAATACAAGACTGACATGGGAGATGGGGGATGAGAATTAAAAAACGGGATAAATAATGAACATTGGATTAGAACAGATGAAGGAAGGAACTGTTTAAAAGGAATATATGATTAAGGATTACTTGCATGACAACAGTCTATAATAAAAGACACATAGCAGAGTGGACTGGGGAGGAGGAAATTATGCAATAATGAAAAAAATGTTATTTTTTAAGCTAATGGGTAGTAGAGTAGGGAGGGAAATATGAAACAAAATGAATAAAAAATCCAAATTTTCTGTATACTTACATTAAAATAATAATAAAAACAATTTAAAAAAAATAGTGTGCCATACCTATGCCTGATCTTTTCAGTTATTTCCTATTCATTTGAAATTTTCAAAATGACTAAGTATTAAAGAAGAAGAATTTACGCCTTTGAACTATGGTGTTGAAAAAGACTGCTGAATATCCCATGGACTACCAAAAGAACAAGCAAGTTGGTTTTGAAGAAAGTGCAACTAGGATACTTTGAGGCCAAGATGAGGAGACTTTGTCTCATTTGGGGGGGCATGTTCTTTGAGGGACTAGTTCTTTGAAGAGGACTTCATGTTTAGAAACATGAAGGGTCAGAGATAGGGAGGAAGATCATCAACTAGATTAATTGACACAGTGATTATAACAATGGGTTGGAGTATATCAGAGATGGTGAGTATGCACAGGGTATCACAAGGTTCAGATCTTAATGGGCCACTATGGGTCATAGTTGACTTGATGTCATTTAACAACAATAATAATGACAATGATTGCAGTCTTATTACCAAGAGTAGAGTCTAAACTCTGCTGTGAAATAAAATTTATGTTTATTTTGTATTTATTTTGTAGAATAAAGGAGTAGGCAAGATCACCTATCCATGTTTGAATGACATTGCTAAAGTTGTATATCAAAAGGCCCCCAATTCACACCAAATCCTTAAACCAAAATGTCCCAAAAAAATAGTTTATACACAGGAACCCATTAGAGAAATACACAAAGAAGGGATAAAACAAGTTCATAATAGTAGGTGCTAGTTACATGTGGCTAGAGGGTCTCCCTTCACTTGCTGATACAGGGCTGGAGACAAGGAAGCCCCTTTGGATTTGTTTCTAACAGCCTCCTGAGAAATAGATGCAAAAATTAGATTGGCCCAGGTATGTATCATATGCATGCATAAGCAGGATAAACAAAAGGTTACTGCCTACCCACAACAAGGAGGAAATTTTCTCAATAAGAACTGAAAGAGACCTAAAGAGAGACTATTCCCTCCATTAATGGAGAAAATGCTGAGCTCTATTTATCATGTTAATATTTTTATTTTTCTTATGATGATTGTTAATATAAAGATACTTTATATTATTATATACCCAAATATCTATTTTAGAGTTTTTGTGTTTGGTATTGTATTGATTAAAAGAGTATTCTGAATTTGGTTTTACAAAATTACTTACTCATTTTTTTCCCTAAATCTTTTGGTGAGTTCCTTTTCTTCACTTAAAAAAAAATTAAAAAGCCGTTGTGCCAAATTACATTTATGTCCTTATTTAGGAAACAGTATGATAAATTCCTTCTCTATATTAGAAAATAAGTGAGAAAATTGTTCCATATGTTTACAGGGTGAATTTTATGTGAATATGAGATAGAATTTATTTTAATAATTAGCAATGGGACAACCACTCTGGAAGGTAGTTTGGCACTTCCTCAAAAAGCGGAACATTGAAATTGAATAAAACCTATCTATTCCACTGCTTGGAATATACCCTGAGAAAATGAGAACTGAAGGACAAACAGAGACCTGTACACCAATGTTCATAGTGACATTATTAACCATCACGAGAATATGGAAACAGCCCAGATGTCCAAGTACAATCGAATGGATTGAGAAATAGTGGTACAGTAACACAATGGAAGACCACACAGTATGCAGTAGCAATGACT
>NW_006399948.1:5233489-5243431 GCF_000299155.1 Elephantulus edwardii
TTACAAAAAATTAGCTAAGTCATTAAATCAATAAATAGTTCCTTTCTTTGGGAATAAAACAACAATAATAAAAATAACAAAAAAAACCCTTAATAATCTAAGATGATTATTATTATAAGATTTAGTGTCATGTTCATAAGAATCAAGGCATACATCTTTACACAAATTTTCCTTTGCAATAAATTATAATTTTCTACAAATCATCACATATCATTTTCATAATTTCTGAGCAGTCAAATGACAGGAAAGAAGACACATGGCCAGACTAATTTAATGATTTTTCCAAATTTACAAGCCAAAACTTCATAGTTTTCAAGTTGATTATAACTTATAGAATTCCTCCACTGATTTTTCTGGGCCATCAATCTCTGTGGAGAGATACATCATCTTTTTCCCTGGAGTGACTGGTATATTCAAGACTCTAACTTCTTGATTAGCAACCCACCACACAGTACTCTATGATAGCAGAACTACTTGATTTAGTCATTAGGTCTAGAAAAATGTGATTTTTAATGATCTTACTAAATTGGGTTGAATTAGAAAGGAAGGAAGAGAAGCAAACACCAAGAAATTTTAGACTAACACTTTGAATTAAACCTATTGGATAAAATGAGACCTAGAAGCCAATTTTCTGGTCTGCTTGTTCTAGCACACTTCTCTAGGTTTGTCATTAGCTCAAAGAGAACCTGAGAATATAAATTATTTTTTTTTAATTCAAGAAACTGTATTCAACCCACTCCACTCTCCTCATTGATTATGTACAGTCAAGTCCTATCTAATGTGAAACAGTTCTTATTTGCTAACTAAATCAAATATTAAATTCTATTAACACTGAATGACAGTAACATGTTCATCAATTGTTCTAATATGAACATTTATAAAAATGATGGTAAATATTGGTTTTTCTAAATGCAAAAACAATCTGGAGTCATTTATAACTCATGACAAACTTTCATTAGGTTTCAGAGACTGTAAATCTTAATGAAAGGTAATTGTCTATCTTTCTCTATTGGACTGGAAGGCAGATTCAAACCACAGACCTTTATGATAGCAGCCCAACATATAAGAAACCACACCACGGAGGTTCCATTATGGCACCTACAGGATCATTTAAAAGGTTGGTATATTGTCCTTATTGTACATAGGGTTTTTAAGGCCTGTACTTTCAGAAATGGATGGCCAATCCTTCTTCCTAGTCTGTCTAAATTTTTAAATATATATAATAGTATCTGACAGACAAGCATTCTACAGAAAAGAGCAGATGAAAGACATTTACCAGTTAAAAAGAGCAATATTCAATGTTGCTGCCCACCAGGCTACATGTTTGGTTGGTTTTGGGTTTGGGGGTTTTGTGGTGTTTCTTGGTTTTGGTTTGGTTTTTTTTTTGTTTTTTATTTTGTTTTTAATCCACCCTTTGCCTACTCCACCACAAACCCTTCCTACTTCTGCTTACAACATTCAATACCCGTCTCCAATTGACCAGCCCCTGATGTGATGTCCTAAGTCTCAAGTAGTCAGGATTCCTCTGATTCTGATTTTGAGATAGATCGATTCTGTGAGTAGAGTGGTGGGAATGAATGTGTTTGAGACAGCGAGGTTGGCACAGGATAGAATGGCGTTTAGGGCTCTTGTACATAGGGTCACTATGAGTCTCAAACGACTCGATGGCACATAACAACAACAACATATTGTCCTTGGCTAAAGAAAATCTAAAGTTAATGGGAATTTGAACTTTAGGTCTTATTTTTTTTTCTTTTGATTAGCATTCTTGTATGGGATGTTTATTCAAAATATTTAGCAGTGATGGTCTATTAACTGTTATTGTACAGCTCTTCCGTCTTATATTGTAAAAGAAGTTGTTTATGAAAATGATTAGTCACATTATTTTTATAATAGTTCATTTACAAAATTTGAATACATTATTTTCAAGAACAGAATCTTCCAATTTCCCTCACTTCTCCACTCACCAAATTGTACAACTCCATGATTAATTACCCCTATCCTGCACATCTTCATCTCTCTATTTCCACCCTCCCCAACCCCACCTTGGATCCATATACTCAATCTACAATAATAATTTTTTACAATATTTGTCCTTCTGGGACTGAGTTAGTTCACTCAGCATTATGCTCTCTAGTCCCTCCAAAGTTAGTAACAATGTACATAATCATTCCTCCTTCATGCTGCATAGTATTCCATTCTATGAATGTACCATAATTTCTCAATCCATCACATTACAGTTGGACATATGGGCAGTTTCCATGTTCTTGCAATGGTGAATAATGCTGTACAACTTATAGTCAGTTTCCAAAGGCATGTTATTTAGGAAATGGATGTCACTCCTGCTTCCTTAAGAGCTGCAAAAACAACAACAACAACAACAACAATAGGATAACATCTCATCCCAGAAACAATAGCAAACTGCAAGAAGCTAGCTTATACAAATACTGGTGAAGATGTGGAAAGATTGAAACTCCCATACTCTGCTGGTGGGAATGTAAAATGGTACAATTATTAAAGAACACAGTCTAGTGCTTATTCAAAAAGTTGGAAATAGAAATACCATTTGATTTAGTTTCCCCACTATTAGGGGTAAACCCTAAAGAAACCAGAGCATCTCAGTGTCCAGAAAACAAAATTTCTTACCACTAAACAGATAGATAACATTATGATAGATGGGGAAAAGAGTAAAACTGTAAACAACTTCATCTTACTTAAAATCAACACCCTTGGTACCAGCAGTCAGAAAATGAGGAAATGTGTTACAATTGGGAAGTCTGCAGTTAGTGACCTCTCAAAATTACTGAGGAGCAATGACTCCAGTTTGAGGACTAAGATGTGTCTGATTCAGGCCACTTTTTTTCTGGTAAGTTACTACGTATCTGAGAGTGAGACAATGGATAGGGATGACCTTGTAGAGGGACATCCTGTATGGAAGGCAGAGGGGCAGTGAAAGACAGGAAAAGCCTCAATCTGGTGGTTTGACACAATGACTACATCAATGGGCTCTAGTGTGTCAGGAAGTGTGAGGATGGCACAGGATAGGACCACATTCAGATCTGTTGTTTATAGCGTGGCTATGGATCATTCTCAACTCTCCGCCAGCTAACAACAATAATAACAAGGCTCAAAATAGAGGTCGTGTTCTCACTGTACTTTTCAGCCTTCTGCAAATCTACTGTTTTAGAATTTAAACTCTCACAAATGTGGTAGGTGCAATGCAAAGTACTACAACTAAGATCATCTTTGTCCATTAAACAAATAGTTACTGAGCAATTATTCTATACAAATATGTTAGAATATTTTGGGCACTGGACTCAATATGGTGAATGAACTAAACAGCATCCCTAAACTTATGGAAGAAAGATGATTAAAAATATTTACTTGATAACATGACTTAGGTAAGTTATCTTGAAGTTTCTTTTAAAAATACTATAAAATACTATAAAATCAAACAAGGTTTGATTATTAAGATATTTCTCTTTAATTAAATGCTATTTAAAATAAGATCCTAAAAGTAAAAATCAGGCTTTCTTAAAAATGTAAATAAAGAGTACTATAAACAGAAGACACAACACATAGAAAAAAAAAAATAAGATGACAACTTAGCAAAAACACATTCAGTAAGAATTGTTAGAATAATAAAAGAAAAAATACACAAAAAGCTATGTTATTAAGACATTTTCAACATCACTATTGATATTAGCATGTTCTCTAAAATGATTAAAATAATAGAAATAAACAACAACAAAATTTGCTTGACCTCCCTATAATTTTGAAAATAATATGTGTATCATGCAGAAAATAAAGATTATTTTTATGGAAATTAGAAAAAAATTCCGTGCAATCATTCATTTAATAATGTCCCTGTTATTGTTGTTGTTGTGTGCTGTTGAGTCATTTGTGACTCATCGCGACCTTATGTACAAGTCCTAAACCTTGCTCTATCCTGTGCCAATCGCATTGCCTCTGAAACACCCATCCTGATTACCCCAGTCACTGAATCAATCCACCTCATAGAGGGTCTTCCCCTGCTGCGCTGTCCCTCTACTCTACCTAGCATGATATCCCTCTCCAAAGACCTGTCTCTCCTTACAACATGTCCAAAGTATGTCAGACGAAGCCCCAGAATCTTTGCCTCCAAGGAGTAGCCTGGTTTAACCCTCTCTAGGATGAATCTGTTTGTTTTCTCGGCAGTCCATGGTACATTCAAGACTCTTCTCCAGCACCACAGCTCAAAGGCGTCGATTCTCCTTCGGTCCTCCCTAGTCATTGTCCAACTCTCTGATGCATAACAAGTGATTGCAAAGACCATGGTCTGTATCAGGCGCACCTTCATCTCCAAAGAGACACTGTTGCTCTTGAGTACTTTAGAGAGGTCCCTAACAGCAGACTTTCCCGTCGCAGTACGATTTTATATTTCCTGGATGCTGGTGCCAAGAGTGTTAACTGTGGAGCCGAGCAAACTGAAGCTGTGAACAATCTCAATCTCTTCGCCATCCATCCTGATGCTACCAATTGGTCCAGTGGTGAGAATCTTTGTCTTCTTGACATTGAGCCTCAGTCCATACTGAAGGCTGCAGTCCTTGACCCTCTGCAGTAAGTGCATGAGGTCCTCCTCAGTTTCAGCGAACAAGGTTGTGTCATCTGCATAACACAGATTGTTGATAGATTTTCCAACAATCCTTACGCCACGTGTCTCCTCATAGAGCCCAGCCTCTTGGATAATCTGCTCTGCATACAGGTTGAAAAGGTACGGAGACAGAACACATCCCTGTCACACACTCTTCCCAATTTTGAACCATTCAGTGTTGCCCTGCTCTGTTCTGAAGACTGCCTCTTGGTCCAAGTATAGGTTTCGCATTAGCACGATTAAATGTCCCTGTTGTTGTTGTTGTTATGTGCCGTCGAGTCGCCAGCGACTCATAGCGACCCTATGACTCATAGGGACCCTATGTACAACAGCCCTAAACTCCGCTCTGTCCTGTGCCAATCGCACTGTCTCTGACACTCCCATCCCAATTATCCCAGTCACTGAATCAATCCACCTCATAGAGGGCTTTCCTCTCCTGTGCCTTCTCTCCACCCTCCCAAGCATGATGTCCCTCTCCAAGGACCGGTCTCTACTCACTACATGTCCAAATTAAGTTAGACAGAGCCTCAGAATCCTTGCCTCCAAGGAGCCACCCAGTTTAACCCTCTCCAGGACAAATCTATTTGTTTTCCTAGCAGTCCATGGTATTCTCAGTACTCTTCTCCAGCACCACAGCTCAAAGGCATCAGTTCTCCTTCTATCCTCCTTGGTCATTGTCCAACTCTCTGATGCATAACAGGTGATTGCGAAGACCATGGCCTGTATCAGACGCACCTTAGTCTCCAGAGAGACACCACTGCTCTTCAGCACTTTGGAGAGGTCCCTAACAGCAGATTTTGCCATGGCAAAGCGCCTTTTAATTTCCTGGCTGCTGGTGCCAAGACTGTTGACTATGGAGCCAAGCAAAGGTTGTAAAAATATTCATTGTGTGATACTGTTAACTAATTTGTCCATATGCTGCTCAAAAGACATACTTAATGATCTGCTTCTGAAATGTCACAATTTTGCTACATCTTTGGTTGAAATATGTCAATTATTCCTGAGGCCTTATTTTTCTTTTCTTTCTTTTTCTTTTGGTCTGTACCTTCAGAGCAGTTTGATCTTCATCCTTTGTCACCATCAGCTTTTGTTCATCAGGTCTATATAGAATACATTTGAATATGGTTTTCTTTTTTAACCTGGAATACTGACTGCTTAAGTATTGTGCTACCTGAAGGACCTTAATATAGTAATTTCTGTCTTATTTAGTGCTGTTATAACACAAATACAAGTGGATGGTCTAAACAAGCACATTTATTTCCTCATCATTTAGAAGTCTAGAAGTCCAAATTTAAGACATGAACAGTAGGGCAAGGATTTCTCTTACTGTGGCCTTTGGTTTTTGTTATTATTGTGTGCTATGGAGTCAGAATCGACTCATAGTTGACCTTTCAGCAGTTTTTAGGAGCAGTAAATTGCCTGAGAGGCTATTTATCCTCTCGTGGAGCAGCTGGAGGGTTAAAGCCACATGTCTTTGGGGTTGCAGCACAGGGTCTTATCTCTAAGCAACCAGAAATGCTTATCATCTATCTTTTCTAGAGTTAGTAGTTTTCCCAGACAGAAACTCGTCTAATGCACATGTGCCACTTCACGATCTTCTTTCTGAGTATTGATGGGTCTTTTTGCATGTTTCTCTCTCTTCATATCTTGTAAGTTAATAACTTTTACAGGCTATACACCAAGGAAATCTTCTTTTCATTAAATTAAACAGTCATAAATAACATTTATTCACTAATAATTAATGAGAATACCCTGACTTAAAGACAAAGGTGTTTTGTGACACAGAGGTGTACTTGTATATATCAGTTTTGTTTGTTTGTTTGTTTTACTGTTATAACACAAATACAACAAGTGGATGGTTTAAACAAGCAAATTTATTTTCTTATCATTTAGCAGTCTGGAAGTCCAGTTTTTTTCTTGTTTTTTGGTTTTTTTTTAAATAAGTCATACTTATCCCTATTTGTCTTATTTCTTCCTTTCTTATTTAGCTATTTTTCAGGAAATTATAATGAAAGTAGTTTATATTTTGTTTTCATAACTGATATATGAACATTAAATTTGATCACTTATTGACTACACATGTTCTTTATTAAGTTATTTAGAAAAATCTTAATAACTAAGAAATATAAAATCAAAGCTGGTATCTTGAGCAATTCAAAGTGGTGTATATAAATACTTTCTCTACATTTTTTTTACTAGCAGTAATTATAATCCAGAAACATAGACATCTTTATAAAAGTTGACAAAACTGTGCACGTAAAAAGTGCATCTGAGGATTTATGTGTACACTCCAAAAGGTAATTTGGACTAAAATATATGAGACTCAACTACTTCCTGTTAGAAGTAAAATAATGTGCTAATTGCTTTTTATATAGTTTATTACAGCGTAGTCAACATAGGCCATCTGTCCACAATAACTGCCTTCTGTTGGTTTCAGCAAAGTAAGTGAACTATTGTATATATGTTTAAGCAGAAGAACAATTGAAGAAAGCAAAACAGTACACATGGAGTTTACTATAAAATCATATGGTAAACTAAGGAATCTCTAGTGGCTTAGTGATATGAATCTGCGCTGCAATCTTCAAGGCATATGATTCGAATCTGTTTGCTGTTCTGTGAGAGAATGATGAGCAATATCTTTCCATGTGACTTACTGCCTCTGAAAACTCTCTCTCAGTAGTCAGCCCTGGGTCGTTTCCCACTCGACAGTACACAATAAAAACAACAAAGGAAAATAAGCTTAGAATACTCCCAAATCTAAAATTATATGTGTGTGTTGGTTTGTGCCATTAAGAGGAAACCAACTCTTAGCTGACTCTCCAGTGTAAATCACACAGGGATAAGCTCTGTCTTTTCTCCTCAGAGCAGCCAGTGGATTCTAACTGTGTACCTCTGAGTTAGTCAAGCGACGCTTTACCATTAAGCCACCAGAAGTCCATAGGAATCTGTGTGTGTATATGATATATACACTTGCTATTGATGTTGTTATGTGCCATCAAGTAACTTGAGACTTATAGTGACCCTATGTATAACAGCTCTGAACCCGGCTCTATGCTGAGTCAATCTTACTGCCTCTGACACACATACATTACAAATGTAGTGTCTTACATTTGTTAATTAACTTATTTTGACAGCTGAAAATAACTACAGAGATTTATACTTGATAAAGAGAATTGACAGAAACAGAGAAAGAAGCATATAAAAGGAATAAGGGAAACATGAGGATGGTTGAGTTTAACCTCTACTAATTTTCACAAATGGGAACTGATTCTGTCAACAGTATCCACAACATAAAACCTATTCTCCTGAGGTTAAACAATCCTCCACATTCCTGCACCTAGTTCTAATTTCAACACAAACCTTACTGTTCTGCTGGGTCTGAATCTTATACAGTAACTCACAAGCCACATGTTTCCATATTCATGAATACAGAATTTTTATTATGGAAGATAATACGATAAAATTTCTCACTAAGGGCAGCTTCTAAAATGTGCTGGTATGCCCTTCATCCTTCATCCTTGCAGATTTATGCCAATGTTACAAAGTTCTCAGTCTTGCCAACTATAATTTCTTTAGCAAGCTTAGGCAAAGGGCCCTGGTTCTGGTTCCATAGGTTAGTATTCCCAGGTCAGGTCTGTCTCACATTGGATCTTTGGTTCTCTGCTATGACTTTTTCTTCTCCTATAGATGTGGCTGGTGCAAGAATAGTTGGCTCCAAAGGGTGCACACTGAATTCTCTGCTTCTTCTTTGCTAATAGTGAAATACTCAGGTTCTGCTTCTGTGGTGTTAGCCTAAAAGTTGGGTGGGGTGTTCTTTTGTTTGTTTGTTTGTTTCTTTGTTTTATTTTATTCTATTATTTTTTTTTTGTTTATTTTTTTTACAGTTAACACCTCTGGTCTCCAGCTACCTTGTAGCAGACACAAATCAGCATAGTCTTGCAGATCAGCATCAGCTTGGGACTAGTATAAGAGAAAGAGTTCTTCCCACATGGAGGAACAACACCTGAGGTGAGAAAGACTTGAGGCAAATAAGGCTTGTGGCATCAGGACCTTGGTGAGACCAAGAGCCGGGTGGTGGATAGAATGTGACATTGGTGTGGAGAAATAAAGGAAAGGTGTGACCTAAAACTTCTTGCATTTGTACTTGCCATAGTTAAAGGTTTGGCTGTTCTTGCTGGATGTTTGAAGGATGCTCTGGGGCAAACCTACTGGATGATTTGGTTATAACTACTCTGAGGCAACCCTTGCTGGATGATTTGGATTTGACTGATGAACTGAAACCAGAGCCTGGACTTATGGAGGAATTGAACTTTGGAACTTTTGGACTAAAGCCTGCACTTGTATTGTGAGATATTCTTTGCCTCCCCCACTCATTTCCCTACTAAACCCCATTATTTGTATCAAAACTGTTAGTCTCTGAGTCAATAACCAATTAAAAACCTATTACTGTTAGTGTGGCTCTAGAAGCACCATAGGGCTGGGCTACAGACTCTACGTGCTTTCTGCTCTTGGGTAGTGAGAGGCTGTGTTATTCTTACTCCCTCTGGCCCATTCAGAGAGATGTTCATGGCTCTATGCCCTTATATCTCATTTTCCACTCCTATTTAGCTGCTTAATCTACTCACAGTTTAAAATGACAAGTTTAGTCAATCCTCTTGTGAGTAGAGTAACACAGCCTATTTGTGTGATCCCACCCATGCATGTGGCAAAATAAAAATGAATGGCTAGAAAGCCATCATGCACAATAAACCCTTGATGACACAAGAGTTGTTCTTCTTAGTGTGCCAGCAAGACATAAAGTGGATTAACTTACCTTTATAAAAAATTCAATTCCCACATGAAAATATATCAGAGTACCCCTTTCTCACTCACTCCTATAAGATCTTTGTCTCTAGCTATTTCCATGGTATGTCTTCTCTGACCCAAACTACCCAAGAATTTCAGGTCAGACAGACTGTTTCCCTGGCTGTTCTGAAACATAACAAAACATCGCAGGTTATCATGAACCAGGTTACTGGGTATCAGTCATAGGTTTTAGTGTTCACTCAATTTTTCACACTGCTGTCAGCTGCTGTCTTCTTCTCTATACTCTTAGGACCAGTGCACAAGATACAAGCATTATATTCTTCACCGAAAGCTCATGAATCTTTTCTTAATCAATATTCAATAAGGGCTTCACAAGTTGAAACTGTGTCCTACCAGCTCATAATAACTCATTGGCCCTTTGGGTTTATTATATTGCTTCTCAGTAACAGCTAATAAAATTATTAGAAACTATAACATATATATATGTATATATGTGTATATAT
>NW_006399948.1:5243807-5250570 GCF_000299155.1 Elephantulus edwardii
ACAGTTCACAATAATTTATTTATTTATTTATTGTCTTTTCTTTTTATTTGTGTTAGATCATACAATAGGTATTCTTTTGTGAA
The DNA here is from genome assembly GCF_000299155.1 of Elephantulus edwardii. Taxonomy (NCBI): domain Eukaryota; kingdom Metazoa; phylum Chordata; class Mammalia; order Macroscelidea; family Macroscelididae; genus Elephantulus; species Elephantulus edwardii. The sequence continues at coordinate 5,243,891 of NW_006399948.1, forward strand.
TGATATATTTTGTTCAGGATACTGTTTTCAAGATTCATCCTTAACATAATGTATATCAAGATTTAATATCTTCTACTAACAAAGTATTATTTTGTTTATTGATTCACCTGTTGATGGGCATTTAGGTTGTTTTCATCTTTAGGCTACTGTGAAGAGCATAACAATGAACACCGATGGGTGTACAAGTCTATTTTCAAGTCGCTGATTTCAAGTATTGTGGGTGTATGTTTAAGGTAGAATTCTAGGTTAAATGTGTTCTAATTTTAGTTTTATGAGGAACTGCAACACTGTTTACACAATCGCTTATTCCCACCATCAGTTAATATTGTTGTTATTAAGTAAGTCGAAGGCAACTATGACTCATATCGACCTTAGGAGAAACAGATTTGATCCCTGTCCTATCCTGTGCCACCCTCATAATTTCTAACATGCTTGAAACTATTGCTGCAGTCAATTTGTCAATCCATCTCATTGAGGATCTTCTTTTCTTTCAAAAACTTTTCATCTTTCCAAACATGACATCGCTCTCCAAGAAATTGCATCTTTCAACAATAGTCCCAAAATCTGAGGGTCTACACATTGTCATTTTTGTCTCCTAGGAGTACACTGGCTATACTTTTTCCAAGACATAGCTGTTCTTTTGGCAGACAGTGAGATATTTGTTACTTTTCTTCAACACCACAACTTAAGGTATCCATTCTTCTTCTAACATCCTTATTTATTGTTCAGCTGTCAGATGCATAACAAGTGATTAAGATATCATGATCAGAATCAGGCATCTTTTAATCCTAACACTGAGATAATTTCTCCTCTGTAACTTGAAAAGGTTCTTAACCAGAGACTTTTCCAATGTAATACATCTCCTGGTCTTTTGATTCCTGTTACCAACGGTATTGATTGTAGATCCAAGTAAGATTAAATTCTTGACAATTTGAATCTTTTCTCCAACTCTCGTGATGTTGTCTACCAGTGATGAGAAATTTTGTTTTCTTGATGTTGAGATGTAATCCATGTTTCTGTAGTAAGTGTTTCAAAGCTCCCTCATTTTCAGCAAGTAAGCTTGTGTCATCTGTTTAATAAAGGTTATTGATGAGTCTCCCTCCAATCCTGATATGTCATTCTTCATAGAGTTCAATTTCGCTAATAATTAGCTCAGCACACAGTTTGAATTAATTTGGAGAGTGATTTTTATTGGTTTACATACAAAATTAATATACAATGTATTTCATACATTTTCATTGTGTTTCACACATTCCTTTATTCATCTTGTGTTTCTTAGGATCATTCTTATACAACAGCCTCTTGATCTAGATCAAGATACATTGATACCTCAATGTAAAAGAGTTTCAATTTCCCTAGATCCTCGCCTGACTATTTTAGAACAAAGATATCTTGACTTGTGGAGAAATCTCAAGAGCTCAAGAATCTTAAATATTTAATTCCAAGGTCTCAAGAATCTTAACTATTTAAGATAAATAATTAATATTGCTAAGAGGTTCATAAAAATAATTAAAATTTTTTAACAAGTCTACTCATTACACCAATTTGGTACCAGCAGCCAGGAAACCAAGAAAAGAATTGCATTGGGAAATTCAGCTATCAGGGACCTCTCCAGAGTGCTGAAGAACAACGACATCAGTCTGGAGACTAAGGTGCGTCTGATCCAGGCCATAGTCTTTGCAATTGCATGCTATGCATCAGAGAACTGGACAGTGACTAGAGATGATAGAAAGAGAATTGATGCATTTGAGCTATAGTGCTGGAATATACCATGGACTGCTAGGGAACAAACAGATTTGTCCTGGTAAAGGTGAAGCTGGACTGCTCCTTGAAATCAAGGATTATGAAGTTTCATCTGACATACTTTGGGCAAGTTGCAAGGACAGACCAGTCCTTGGCGAGGAACATCATGTTAGGGAGGGTGGAGGGACAGAGAAAGAGAGGAAGACCCTCAATGAGATGGATCGATTCAGTGACTAGGGTAATGGAAGTAGGCATGTCAGAGATAGCAAAGTTGAGCAGGGCTTAAAGATCTTGTACATAGGGTTGCTATGAGGTGCAATCGACTCGATGGCACATAACAACAACAACTCATTACACAAAACTTTGTTGTGAAGATTGTAGGGTTTTTTCTTTATTAAATTCAAGAATAATGCTTTGTTTATAGCTATTTAGTTAAGTAAATAATACGGGGAAAACATGGGAATGGATTCAGCTATTTTAAAATGAATAAACCCAAAAGACACAGGAACTCCTAGAAAGAAAGGGTTATCTGCATATCCGTCACTTCTACAAAATTTTAAAAATATCTTGAAATAAGAATACAATTACTTTACATATGCAAACTTTGACTAGATTTTCTTCAAATGGAACTTATTTTGCAGTTATCAAACAGAAATTCATAACAGAAAGCTTGTTCTAAATGGGAGGGATTCATATTTGTTTCCATTATCAAGAAAGATGACACAATAATGTGGAAATTATATAATAATATCATTAAAATCACATGTAAATAAAATTTTACAGAAGCTCATTCACAAACAGCTAGAAGAGCACATTAGCATGGAACAGACAGAAGTTCTAACTGGATTTAAAAGAAGTCATGGCACCAGGAATATCAGTGGAAATGTCAGATGGATTCTGGCTGAATGCAGAGAATATCAGAAAAGTATCTATTTGTGTTTTATTGACTCCACATAGAAATTGAACTGTAGTTAACATTGATAAAAATGAGAATTTTAAAGCACTTAAGTACTCAATTTTAAGTACTCATGCAAATCTATACATAGATCATGAAAGTGTTGCCCAAAGTGAACAAGGGGATTATGTATGGTATAAAACCAGGAAAGGTGTGCATCAAGGTTGTATCTTTTTTAAATATCAATTTAGTCTGTATTTTGAGCATATAATTCATGATACTAGCTGTGAGTCGCACACGTCTCGATGACACATAACAACAACTACAACAGACTATGAAAAGGAATATGGCATAAGGATTAGAGAAAGATTCATCAACAACCTGCATTATGCAGATGACAAAATCTTGCTTAATGAAAGTGAGGAGGATATGAAACACTTGCTTCAGGGACTACCACATTCAGTATGGATCATACTTGTACATCAAGAAAACAAAAGTCCTCACCACCAGACAAATAGATAACTTCATAATAGAAGGAGAAAGATTTAACTTTTTCAGTGATTTCATCTTGGTTGGGTCAACTATCAATTTTCTTGATACTAGTAGTCACATCAGGAATGTGAAAATTAGTGTCAGGGACTTCCCAAAAGATGTAATAGCAATGATCTCTTCAAAATTAAGGTGTGCTTGATTCTTCAATGATCTTTTCATTACTTGTTATGCTTCTGATATCTGGGCAATGAATAAGGATGATAGAAGAAGATTTGATAAAGTTGAGTTGTGGTTTTGGAGAAGAGTACTGAATATCCCAAGCACTGTCAAAAGTATAAACAGATCTTCCATGGGAAAAGTAAAGCCAGAGTGCTCCTTTGTGGCAAAGATAATAAAGCTTCATGTCTCATACTCTGGATATGTTGTTAGGAGAGGCTATTCATTGGAAGGGGATAACATACTTGGAAAGATAGATGGAAATCCAACAGTGAGATGAACTGACACAGTGATTGCATCAATAGTCTCAAATATTTCATGTATCATGAAGATTGAACAATAATTGCAATATGACTCAGATATATTGTCTATAAAGTCTCCATAAATCATACATGACTCGAAGGTACCTAGCAATGACAACAATAACAAAAACAGTTATTCATTTTAAAGACATAGCCAAACACAATCAGTTGTTGGGATTTCTTTCATTGAAAGTTGAAAATCCTTTCTTTTCTGTTTGTGGTTAGGCTTTTCATTATTAGATGTGGTTGACTGAGTCAATCCTACATTGTCACCACACTCTGTGCTGCACATAAACCCATTGTTGCAGTCACTGTGCCACTCCGTTTACCTGAGAGTTTTGCTCTACTGATTTTTCCAAGCATGATATCCTCTTCAAAGTTCTGGCACCTTCTTATAATATTTTCTAAAATTAGAAGATGAAGTATCACTATCCTCATCTTTAAGAAGTAGACTGAAAGTACATTTTACTAAACCTATTTTTTAATGTATTTAGCAGTCAATATTCTTTCCTAATGCTGTGATTCAAAATTATCATCTGATCTTTGATCTCCTTTATTCCTTGTCTAAGTTTCACATTCATATAAAGTAATTGAAAATATTATAGCTTGTATCAAGCACACTTTAGTTTTTAAAATAATCTTTGGTCATTCACATGTTACTGAAGTCTTTTTTAGCTGGTTTTCTTTACTGTTGCTTCTCTGATGTTAAAAGTGGAGCCAAGTAAAATTCTTAGAGATTTCAAGTTTACCTGGCTCCACAATTAACAATCTTTGTACCAACTGTCAGGAAATCAAAGATGAACCTCATTTGGGAAATATTTTGTTACAGAATTCTTCAAAGTCCTAAAGAGTAATGATATCTTTCTAGAGCCTGAAGTGAACCAGATCCAGGCCATAGTCTTTGCACTTACTTGTTATGCATCAGAGAGCTGGACAATGACTAAGGATGAGAGATGAAGTAGCAATGTCTTTGAGTTGTGGTGTTGGAGAACAGTATTGAACATGGACTGCCAAGAAAACAAACATAGCTGTCTTGAAGAAGGTGAAACAAAGCCTCTCCTTGGAGGCAAGGATTTTGAAGCTCTATCTCACATACTTTGGGCACATGACTATGAGGTACCAGTCCTTGCAGAAGAATATTTTGCTCAGAAGAGCTGAAGGACAGCTCAGGAGAAAAAGATCCCAGACGAGAAGGATTGGCATAGTAAGTGGGACGGTAAGGGTAGGTGGTTAGAGTAGGTGAGACTGACTCAGGATAGGGCACAGTTCAGAACTCTTGTACATAGGATTGTTATGGATCAACGGTGAATCAGTGACACATTGTTGTAATCCCCGCTACAATATATTTTATTGGAAGTCTTCCTTATTTTGCTTGCCCCCACATTTCTAAGCATGCTGTCTCATCTCAAGGAATAAGCTCTTTTAGCAACATGATTAAAATATGTGGTGTGAAACTTCTCCATCCTTATCTCCAAGGAACATTCTGACTTCACTTTTCTCAAGACATACTTGTTTTATTGGCAGTCCATGAAATATTCAGAACTCTTCTCCAACAACACAACTCACAGGTATCAATTCTTCTTCTGTTCTCCTTATTCACTATCTAGCTCTCAGATGTATAATAAATACATGAATGAAAATACCAAAGCTTAAATAAGGTGCACCTCATCTTCTGGAGAACAACCTCTTGGCCAACTGACTGGAAGAGATCTATATTTGTTCCCATTCCAAAGAAAGATGACCCAACTGAGTGAGGAAACTATAGAACAGTATCAATGACTTCACACGCAAACAAGATTCTACTGAAGACTATCCAAAAATGAATAGAACAGCACATCAGCAGAGAAATGCTAGAAGTCCAGTCTGGGTTTAGAAGGGGCCATGGTACTAGCAATATGGTAACTAATGTTAGATGGACCTTAGCTGAAAGCAGGGAATACCAGAAGAATGTCTATCTGTGTTTCATTGATTATGCAAAGGCATTTTTTATATTATATTTAATTAATTTTAGTGACATTTATAGAGATTTGGAGTTTTCATTCATTAATTGTTGCACTATTTTCTCTAATCCTCCTCCCCAGTTCATTCTTCATTTTCCCCCCTTGAAAGTCTGTTTTAATTGTCCAGTTGCCACAGTGCTTGTCAAAGACAGTTCTGATTAATCTCCTTTGTCAGTGTGTCCTTTGCCATTCCCTATCACTCCTCCTTGAGAGAGACTTCACCCTGATTCATAATGAAAAGGTGACAGCATATTCTCTTAGCTACTTCCTGCTGGAAAGGGGCACTTTAGGTTTCAGGGTGAAGATCTTCTCTCAGAGGGCCCCTTTGGCAATAGGAAACACATGGACTATTATGGAGATTGATTTTGGAATTTAGATGCACTGTTATCAATTGTACTTGGCCATGCATGTTCATATCCTTGAAGATGTAACATGGAAGTGTTGCAGTGCCGCCTAGAAGACACAAATTTAACTCACAAGTTAAAAGTACATGAGTCAAAAATTGAAAAGCAATAATATTCCAGGTAGAGGCTCTAATAGTGGCACCAATCAAGTTACAGAGGGAAGGTAGTTCTTACAATAAAAGGCCTATTGACTAGCACTTTGTCTATTATATTATAAAGGTTAGGAATCACAAGATGTAGAGGTTCAACTGTGCCATTTATTGGGTCAAAGGCATTTGACTGTGTGAACAATAACAAACTGTGGCTGACTTTGAGAAGAATGGGAATCCCAGAACACTTGATCATTCTATGCAAAACCTATACTTGGACCAAGAGGCAGTAGTCAGAATAGAGGAAGGAAACACTGCATGGTTCAACATTGGGAAAGGCGTATGCTGGGTATGTGGCCTGTGCCCATACCTTTTCAACCTATATACAGAACAGGTTATTCGAGAGGCTGGGCTCTATGAGGAGAAGTGTGGCATCTGGATTAGAGGAAGATCTATTAACAATCTGTGTTATGCAGATGACACAACCCTGCTTGCTGAAACTGAGGAGGACCTGAAATGCTTGCTGCAGAGGGTCAAGG
>NW_006399948.1:5250845-5254245 GCF_000299155.1 Elephantulus edwardii
TGGACAATGACTAGGGAGGATAGAAGGAGAATTGATGCCTTTGAGCTGTGGTGCTGGAGAAGAGTATTGAATGTACCCTGAACTGCCAAGAAAACAAACAGATTCACCCTGGAGATGGTTAAACCTGGCTGCTCCTTGGAGGCACAGATTCTGAGGCTTCGTCAGACATATGTTGGACATGTTGTAAGGAGGGAGAGGTCCTTGGAGAGAGACATCATGCTTGGGAGGGTAGAGGGATGGCGCAGAAGGGGAAGACCCCATATGAGGTGGATTGATTCAGTGACTTGGGTAATCGGGATAGGTGTGTCAGAGGCAGTGAGATTGGCATAGGACAGAGCAGAGTTTAGGGCTGTTGTACATAGGGTTGCTATGAGTCACAAGTGACTCAATGGCACATAAGAATAACGAACAGCCCAAGCTATAGAATAGCTGGGTTATATGGAATGTTTTAAAGGACAACAAGAAATAAATCTTGGAGAAGGTGTGGAGAGATAGAACATCTTCTCTTATACATTGCTGGTGGAATTGTATAGTGGTACAACCACAATTTGATGTTTTCTCAAAAGCTGTACATAAAAATTCTGTTTTAATTTCTTACAGTATAATTTTATTTCCTTGAAAATCATGTCAGTTTATGAAGTGATTGTCAAATTTTTATTCCATTTTTCAATATATATTCACTCTCTTTCCTTTGTCTTAGTCAATTTTTAAAATTTTCTACTAGTTTATTTTCAAAATTTGAATACATAGTCAATATTTTTAATAGTTTTTTAAAAAATAATTATTACTTTAATGAAAATTTATAGAAAAGTTGGATACTCACTCATTCATTGTTACACATTTTCCTCCCTCTCTTTCCTTACTGCTCCCCAAGTTCACTTTCTTTTTTTAAAAAAATCGTTAATTATTGCTAATAATATTATTGTTTTGAAGGGAATAATTTTGACTTTATTGATCCATTCTATATAGTCAAATTTACTGTGGATATATGTATGGTGTGGGTGTGTGTAGTGTTTTAGTAGCAGAATATCACTGTAAAGTGGTTATTGTCATTTATTTGGGACCAATTGTCACTGACCCTCCAATAGGTTTCTGAGCCTAAAAATCTCATGGAGAGACTTCTTATCTTTCTCTCGAGGAGTTGCTAGTGAATTTGAGCCACCAGAAAGCACAGCCTTCAAGTTAGCAGAAACACTCCTGACAAATCACACCATGGAAACCTATAAACAGAAATTTAGACAATAAAATAGTGGTATTTTCTGTCTAATGGGATACAGAACAAAAAAAAGGAAAGATCCTCAAAGAGGTGAGCAATAGGCTCAAACATTGTGATGATTTTGGAGTTTCCATTCAAGATGTCAAAAGACTGGGTAGTTTGTCATTTGTTTGACAGGTCCTTAGAAAAGGACATCATACTTTGGAGGGTGGAGGTATAGCGCAGAAGGGGATGGCCCTCTATAAGGTGGATTGATTCAGTGACTGGGGTAATCGGGATGAGTGTGTCAGAGACAGTGCGATTGGCATAGGACAGAGCAGAGTTTAGAGCTGTTGTACATAGGGTCACTATGAGTCGTAAGAGATGGCACATAACAACAACAACAACAACAACAACAACAACAATACATAGGGCTGTTCTGAGTTGGAATGACTGATGGTCCTGACAATAACAACAACAACAGCAACGACAACAATGTATTTTCCGGATTTTTGGTATACATGGTGAATGTAGAGTATAGAATATCCCATGAACTTCCAAAAGAACACAAACAAGTCTGTCCTTTAAGTTAGTTCATTCAGCGTGCTCCTTAGAGGCAAGAATGATGAAATTTCATCTCACTTGAGGATGTTGTCTGGGTGGGCTAGTTTTTGGGAAAAGACATCATACTGGGAAAGGTGGTGGTTGTTGTAATTGTGTGTTGTTGAGTTAGAGTAACTCATAGTTGATCCTCCAATAGATACCTTTGGGAGTCAGGGGAATAGAATAAGAAACTTCACAGATGGATTAACACATTGGTCTTATAATATCAGAGATTATGAAGAAGTAAAAAAATCAGTGTTCAGGTCTTTTATTTACAGGATTGCTTGGAGTCATAGGCAACCTGATGGCAACAAACGAGTTTATAAAGGAACTTGAAAAACAGAAGAGGATAGTATAATGAAAGGGAGAAGGTGATTAAATGTTAATATACATAATAATGGATATTTTGAGACAACTTAGTGAAACTTTTGTGATGTCAATTCTCAAGTGTATAGGTAGGCATTATCAGCATCATTGCAGTATTTGAAATTGTTGACATGAACATCATGCTCAATCAAGAATCTGGAAAGTACAAAGGGTAGGAATTTAGAAAGACATCTCAGAATGAACCCAAGAAAACAGCAATTTTTTTGGAGAGGCCAGGGGAAATAAGCCTGGGAGGAAATAAAGGGAAATTGAAAATTAATAAACAAAAGGATAGTAAGAAAACTAGATAATTTTTTATTTTTGCTCTTAGAATTCAAGGGATTTGAATTTCAAAATGTAGGTACTGTAGAATAATGTCACTGATAGAGGTGTAAAGTAAGTCAAGGCCTATAATGTTTCATCCAGACGTATCATCAGAAGAGTCACCAATGATCTAAGGGAAGGTTAAGGTTAGTGGGCCATCATTAAAAATGCAAATGAAGGGAAAAATGAATGAAAGTCTAGTTTTGGTTTCCACTAATTTAACTTGGCGTTAGAAAAAGCCAAACTGGAAGGTGAGATCTTAACTAAATAATGTCTCACTTCAAAAATAAAGAAATTTTCTTTTTGCTCAATTTCTAATAAAATATCAAATAGGAATAAAAACAATCCAAAATTATTTTAAAAAATACATAAAATAAAAAATATGTTGGTGGCAAAAAAACAATTCAAAAGATTACTTATTTGGCCAATTGGAAACTAACAGCAGGTCAGACTTTATCAAGATTTCCCATTTTTAAAAGTGTAAGGATGACAGGTCCAAGGACTGGTCCCTCCTTACAACATATCCAAATTATGTTAGACAGGGCCTCAGAATCCTTGCCTCCATGGAGCCGCCTGGTTTAATCCTTTCCAGAATCCTCTCCAGCACCACAAGCTCAAAGGCATCAATTCTCCTTCTGTCATCATTAGTCATTGTCCAACTCTCTGATGCAAGTGATAGCAAAGACCATGGCCCGTATCAGATGCACCTTAGTTTCCAGAGTGACACCATTGCTCTTCAGTATTTTGGAGAGGTCTCTAACAGCAGACTTTCCCATGGCAATATGTCTTTTAATTTCCTGGCTACTGGTGCTGAGAGTGTTGACTGTGGAGCCAAGCAAACTAAAGTGGTGAACAATCTCAATCTCAATCTCTTCACCATCCATCCTGATGCTGCCAATTGGTCCAGTAGTG
>NW_006399948.1:5254810-5255857 GCF_000299155.1 Elephantulus edwardii
AAAGTATAATCTTAAAAATATTATTTCAGCTTTTATAATATATTACAACCACTAGTATTTATTAAATCTGATTTTCTAATTAGAAAATATAAAGAGCAGATGCTTAATAGCAATATTATAATAGCTTTTGTTATATCCTCCAATGTACTATAAATTACTTCATATTTTCTGACCATGTTGAAAATTACTCTCAATTTTACCTTCCCAAACCGAGATCAAAGTAGAAATAGATAAAACGTTTTAATCTAGTATAGATTTAGTTTCACATGGAAAACACTTTGTCTGTCAGGAGATAAATACTGTATTTTAATGCCAATGTTCTCTTTTGAAGAGGCACAGATAATTTTTAAAGCGAGCTTCAAGCAAAACTACAAAAACACATTAGAAACTTATTTTTTTTAGTTTGCTCAGTAAGCAAATTACTTTCTACAGAAAACATTAAATAATTAATTTGAAAAATGTAGTCAAGCTGAATCTGATCCATAACAACACCTTGTGTGCCAGAATACGAGTGAGATCTAGAGCGTTCTCAACGGTTAATTTTCAGAAGGTTCTTCTGCGGAGGTGCTTCTACATGGATTTGAACTTATACATGATCAAATAGCAGCTGTGTAACCTTTACAACATCTTAAATGCTTCAAAATGGAATTATGGTTGTTATGTATCTTTGGCAATTCATTTTATCAGATATGGAAATGATCATATAAGACACAATATGAATGAAAGAATGCTTGAAGAAATAATAATAATAAAAGTAGGAATAGAAATATATGACAAAAAAGAAATCAAAGGAAGGATTGCTCATCTTTCTCCCACTAGGCAGCTAGTGAATTGAAGTTGCAGATGGCATTGCAATTCCTTGTCACTAGGCCGCCAGACACAAATCATCAACTATGCATCAAAGAGCTGGACAATGAATAGGGATGACAGAAGAAAAATTGATACATTTGAGTTATGCTGCTCTCCTAGAGAATGCTGTTGTTGTTGTTATGTGCCATCGAGTTGCTTGCGACTCATAGCGACCCTATGTACAACAGCCCTAAACTC
>NW_006399948.1:5255957-5266324 GCF_000299155.1 Elephantulus edwardii
GTACAACAGCCCTAAACTCTGCTCTGTCTTGTGCCAATCGTACTCTCTCTGTCTGACACTCCCATCCCGATTACCTCAGTCACTGAATCAATCCACCTCATAGAGGACCTTCCCTTCCTGCACTGTCCCTCCACCCTACCAAGCATGATGTCCCTCTCCAATGACTGGTCCCTCCTTACAACATGTCCAAAGTATGTTAGATAGAGCCTCAGAGTACTTGCCTGCAAGGAGTAGCCCGGTTTGACCATTTCCAGGATGAATCTGTTTTCCTAGTAGTCCATGGTACCCTCAATACTCTTCTCCACTACCACAGCTCAAAGGCATCAATTCTCCTTCTATCCTCCTTAGTCATCATCCAACTCTCTGATGCATAACAAGTGATAGCAAAGACCACGGCTTATATCAGACGCACCTTAGACTCTAAAGAGACACCATTGCTCTTCAGCACTTTGGAGAGGTCCCTAACAGCACACTTTCCCATGGCAATATATCTTTTAATTTCCTGGCTACTGGTGCCGAAAGTGTTGACTGTGGAGTCAAGCAAACTAAAACTGTGAACATTCTCCATCTCTTCACCATCCATCCTGATGCTGCCAATTGGCCCAGTGGTGAGAATCTTTGTCTTCTTGACATTGTATCTCAATTCATATTGGAGGCTGCAGTTCTTGACCCTCTGCAGCAGGTGCTTCAGGACTTCCTCAGTTTCAGAAAGCACGGTTGTGTTATTGAACCTCCTAGAGAATAATATGGAATATCTCATGGACTGCTGAAAGAACAAGTATATCCTGGAAATAGTGTGACTACAGTGGTCCTTGGAGACAAGAATGAGAAAACTTAGTCTTTCATACTCTGGACATGCGGCTTAGGTGAGGCTATTCCACAGTGGTTGCATGATTTTACACTTCCACCAATAGTGGATAAGGATCCCAGTTTCTCCACAACCTCGCCAGCATTTGTTGCTTGCTGTTCTGTTAAATTTTGCTATTCTTACTGGGGTGAGATGATATCTCACAGTTTTGATTTGCGTCTCTCTTAGAGGTAGGGATTTTGAACATTTCTTCATGTGCTTGTTCGCCATCAGAATGTCTTCTTTGGTGAAGTGTCTGTTCAAATCGTGTGGCAATTTTTCAGTTGGATTGTTTATCTTTATCTTGTTGTGGTGTGTTAAGGGAGACTTTACTGTTGTTCAAAGGACAGTATATTTTGAGCAGTTTTAGTATAAAAAGCTTCTGTAGATTGCAAATGACATAGAACTAGGAAAATGACAGATCTCCAGGATGAATCAGGTCAATGATCAAGCACAGTAGCAAAGTCATAAAAGATACAAGCACACCTACAACCTGGAGGGGATGAAATAAATGAATGGGACCTTCTAAGAATAAAATCCCTTTGCACATCCAAAAACTTTTCCAACTGGGGAAAATATCTAGGAATGACATGTCTGATAAGGGACTTATACCTCGAATTCATAGAATGTTCTAGAGCCACAGCAAGATAAATAACCCAATAGAAAAAATGGCCACAGGATATGAATAGACACTTCACCGAAGAAGACATTCAGATGGCAAACAAACACACGAAGAAATGTTCAAAATCCCTAGCTCTAAGAGAGATGCAAATAAAACAACTATGAAATATCATCTCACCCCAGTAAGAATAGCAAGACTTAACAGAGCAACCAACAGCAAATACTGGCAAGGTTGTGGAGAAACTGGGATCCTTATTCACATTAGTGGGAGTTTAAAATGGTGCAACAACTGTGGAAGGCAGTATGGTGCTTTCTCCAAAAGTTGCAAATAGAAATATCGTTTGACCCAGCAGTTCCACTACTGGGAATGTACCTTAAAGAAACCATAACTGAGGGAGCTCTGGTGGCATAGTGGCAAGAAGCTGAACTGCATTCCCGGAAATACGCGGTTCGAATCCAGCAGATGCTCTGCTGGAGGAGAGCAATCTTCTCCTGTATCAGTCAGATCTGTTCTGACGGTGCATACACACACACACACACACACACACACACACACACACGCGCGAAAGAAAGAAAGAAAGAAAGAAAGAAACCGTAACTGCTACTTAAGAAGGTCATATGCACACCCATGTTTATTGTGACTTTGTTCACAATAGTAAAGAGCTGGAAACAACCCAAATGCCCATCAACAAATGAATGGATAGAGAAGCTATCCATATAGTACGGAATACTATACTGCCTTGAAAAACAAAAAAATGTGAAATATTATACAAAATGGGTGACCCTGGAGAACATTATTCTGACTGAAATATTTCAGTCACAAAAGGACAAATAGTGCATAGTGCCATTGTTGTAAAACGGGACTGACTTCGGGGTTGGGGGGAACTGAAGAAAAGAGCTGATACATAATGTATATTGCAGTAAAAGAGATGAGGGAAAGAACTGTTTAAGAGGAATATAGGATTAGGTATTATTTTCATTACAAGATTACAGAAAAAGAAATGCATATTAAAGTGGACTGTAGACTGAGGGGATTGTATAACAATAAAAGATTTTTTTTCTTCAAAGAGAAAAATGAACCTGGGGAGGAGTGGGCAGGAAGGAAGATGTGCAGCAATGAATGAATGGGGAAAATAATGAAATTGTTTAAAAAATTAAATTAAATTAAAAAAAAATAAAAAATTAGATTGTTGTTGTTGTTGTTATGTGCCATTGAGTCGGTTGTGACTCATAGTGACCCTATGTACAAGAGCCCTAAATCCTATATCAACTTCATTGTCTTTAACACACCTACTCCCACTATCCCAATCACTGAGTCGATCCTTAACATCGAAGGTCTTCCTCTCCTCCTCCACTCTCCCAAACATGATGTCCTTCCCCAAGGAACATCCTTACAACATGCCCAGAGTCTGTCAGATGAAGCTTCACAATCCTTGACTCCAAGGAGTAGCCTGGCTTCACCCTCTCCAGGACAAACCTTTTTTGTTCTAGTAGTACATGGTGGAAAGAATATTCTGTAGAAAAATATTAATAACAAAAATATTTTAAAATCAATAATAAAAAAATTTTTAAAAACTTTACAAAGAAAACTACAAAACAGTTCTGTGAGAAATAATATCTAAATAAATGAACAAAGATACAAGCACATTATTGAGAAATATAGTTAATTGGACAATCTTGCTCTACCATTGAATCAATATAATTTTACTTTTCCTTGTTTGACCATACTATTGAAAATGTATTTTTTATTTTTTCCAAATCTTTATTGGTGTCATACAATCAATCATGTATATTATATTTTATATATTTAATAACAGTTAAACAGTGCCTTTTCTCACCATATTTCATCTCATATCTCAATACTATTTGTCTTTTCCTGTCCTCCCTCAATCTAGTCCACTAATCCCTTTTGCCCTAATATTTTGCCTATGTAGCCTATGTTATTCATAATAAAAGAAGATAGAAATAACCCAAATGCTCAAGAATAAATGAATGTATGGAGAAATTGTGGATCAGGACAAGGGAGGATCAACCAGAGAAGAATTGACAAAAGGACAATTTGCAATTAACAGTGTGGATATGCATAACTTCAAATGCAGAGGGGGATGGTGAGAAGAGGAACAGAAACGGGAGGGGGAAAATATCTTTTTAATGCATAGAATAAACTAAGTATACTAGATAAACTAAATTTTAATTGTTTTTATAACTTAATATGTTGATATTTTTGTATACCGTTGAGTTGGAACCCTCCCAACGCTGTCCAACTCCAGTGGATTTTCCAAGGCAGTTAAGCACAAGAGAGGAGACTGCCCACCTTTCTCTTGCACAGTGGCTGGTGGGATTCAAACCTTGAGCTTTGAGACTGCAGCACAGCTTCTTGCCCCTATGCCACATGAACTTCACTACCTAACTCACTTCTATGATCCTGAGACAAATGCCCTTGCTCCTGAGGAAACCATCACTTCTTACAGCATAGAGTCTTTATAGTTTTGTGTGTGTTCTCTTAAACAGACTCAATGCATATGAATGTCTGGAAGGAATAATATGCACAGCCTATTAGGGTAAAAAATACAAAGGCAGACCACCATCATTTTACTCAATATTTGTTTCTCCTGATGCTGCCCATCACTCACAATCATTTTTGTGTGCCATGATTTTCACGATGATCCTGTGTAAAATAGAATGGACATATGGTGTCTAAGGCTGTATGTAAATCTTACTGGAAAGAGACTGTAAACCTTAATGGAAATAGAGACCTTTATCTGCAACAGTGGCTTGTTGCAACTGAGTGCTGACTCATTGTGCCATCAGTGCTCACATTCCCAATAGTGTTGATCAAACTACATTACAATGCTGTGGTTTTTTTAAATCACATAGTAAAAATCAGTGTAGCCTGAAATAGTTTTCCATTACCAAAGATCCTTCTGAGCTGCATTTTTATGTATATTTTCATTATGCATTAACTCAATTTATCTTTAAAAGATAAGTTTGCCAAACCTAGTTTTCAAGTTGTGTATGTGACAATTGGTTACATTTTTCTTACCCAATTAATCACAGTTAAACAGAGTCAAACAAAAACTTGCAGATTAGACCGACCTTTGTCTCTACAAGCCCTCATCAATCTTTCAAAACAAAATATCTAAAAAGCTAATTTATTTAATTTCTATGTAAGTTGTCAGTATTCTATATTGAGAGATACTATTTTTTCCCCCATCTGGCTTGGTTTGAATTCAGTATAAACCTTATAGATAGAAGTCCAAAGTATTTTAAATGTCTTATTTTGAGTAATTCATGAATATTATGTGTGTCAGAGAGGACTTTTATTTCCCCCCACAAAGATTCTATTGGTAGATATAGCTAGAAATCTTTTCATATATTAATGATGTTGCATTTTGTCGAACAATGGGTTCTGAAAACAATTTTTAATGTCCTTGTAGACCTAGATAGAACTTGTGCCTCCTCTGGATCTGTCCTGGCTGTGAATGTCAAACACGTTTCCATCTCTCGTAGCACACATATATTACTGTTTGGTTTTCCCTCTCTTCATTTCCCTTGTATATCCTGTCCTCAAATAGGGTTTTTGTTTCGTTTTGTTTTAATGAGTTAGCATCTTTCTCCTTTTCCTTGCTCCATTCTTGCTTAGCTCTACTAGGTGCTTTTGTCTATATAACTAAGAGCCTGTTTTAACTTACTTTAGACAGGTCTGTTTCAATCTATACTATGCAAATGTCTTTCCCTACGTCCTCTTCTCTTGTGCCCTAATTCTAGCCCAGAAATTAAGAACACTTATAATGAGGACATAACCTAAATTTTAATGTTGTGCATGGTGATCTTAATTTTTGTAGTGATTATTAACCTTTTGTTTTTTATTTTCAAGAACATTTGTATTAAAACTCAACTCTGCCCTTCACTTTCATATGCCCATCTGTTCCTGCTGTTTACTTCTAGATTTAAATAGTGAGTGACATCATTATCATTTCTATGGTAACCAACTGCATTGACATTAAAAGATGATACAGCCTTCAGATAATACAAAAACAGCAGAAGCTTGTGAACTGTTAAAAACAATATCTTCTGTTCATGCAAATGTTGTTAATGAAAAATTAAGGAAGGAATTACTATAACTTTTTGAAGACATACATTCTAAGAGGCTCCAAGAATCCCTAGGGTAAAAAAAAACCAAAACACAAAAACAAAAACAAAAAAAAATACAAACAAAAAACAAAAAAAAAACAACCTTATAAACTAAATGTTCTTACATTTTCAATTTTAATAAATTGCCAAACTATGTACCACCATTTTGTTTTTCTAACTTTGAAATGAAAAATATCAAGGGAATAAAACAATGTTTAAAAATACCTATAAAGCCGTGAAACAATGTTTTATGAGTTTATTTGAACATTTTCTAAACTTAGTTTAAATATTTTTTTTTAAAAAAGCTCATTTCTATAAGTCAAGCATGACTCATAATAATCTTGCTGTTGTTTTATGCCATAAAGTTATAACTGACCCAAAACAGACCCTCTATCAAGTTTTCAGAGGCAGTTTATTGCTTGGTAGGACATTCCTGTGGAACAACTGGTGGTCTCAAACCGTTTGCCTTCAGGATTACAGCACAGCCTCTTAGCAGGAAGCCACATTATAACTGTCTCAGAATAGTTTCAAAACTGAAATCTGTATAAGAACTATGGTATTAGTACTTTAATCCCTCTTTCTAAATATACATCCTCTCCATAACCACTCATAATAAATTTGCATTCAAATCTCCAGCTCAGATGACCAAAGGTAGCATAATGCAAAAGAGTAGATTTAGAGATTGTTGTTGTATGTTCTTACATGGGAACCAACTCATAGCTGACCTTCCAGTGAGTTTTCAGAGGCAGTTAATGACTGGAGAAGATGTTGCCCATCTTTCTCCCATGGAGCAGCTGGTGAATTTAAATTGTGGGCCTTTAGGACTGCAGCACAGTTTGTCTTACCACCAGGTCACCAGAGCTCCCTAGATTTAGAGAATGTTGTTGTTGCTGCTGTTATGTACCATCGAATGGCCAGTGACTAATAGCGACTCTGTGTAAAATAGCCTTATACCCTGCTCTATCCTGTGCCAATCTTAATATCTCTGACATTGTTGTTGTTGTTGTTACGTGCAGTCGAGTCGCCTGCGACTCATAGCGACCCTATGTACAACAGCCCTAAACTCCGCTCTGTCCTGTGCCAATCGCACTGTCTCTGACACTCCCATCCCAATTATCCCAGTCACGGAATCAATCCACCTCATAGAGGGCCTTCCTCTCCTGCGCCGTCCCTCCACCCTCCCAAGCATGATGTCCCTCTCCAAGGACCGGTCTCTCCTTACTACATGTCCAAAGAAAGTTAGACGGAGCCTCAGAATCCTTGCCTCCAAGGAGTCACATGGTTTAACCCTCTCCAGTACAAATCTATTTGTTTTCCTAGCAGTCCATGGCATTCTCAATACTCTTCTCCAGCACCACAGCTCAAAGGCATCAGTTCTCCTTCTATCCTTCTTGGTCATTGTCCAACTCTCTGATGCATAACAGGTGATTGCGAAGACCATGGCCTGTATCATATGCACCTTAGTCTCCAAAGAAACACCAGTGCTCTTCAGCACTTTGGAGAGGTCCCTAACAGCAGACTTTCCCATGGCAATGCGCCTTTTAATTTCCTGGCTGCTGGTGCCAAGACTGTTGACTATGGAGTCAAGCAAACTAAAGCTGTGTACAATCTCAATCTCTTCACCATCCATCCTGATGCTGCCAGTTGGTCCAGTGGTGAGAATCTTTGTCGTCTTGACATTGAGCCTCAATCCATACTGTAGGCTGCAGTCCTTGACACTCTGCAGCAGGCGCTTCAGGTCCTCCTCAGTTTCAGCAAGCAGGGTTGTGTCATCCGCATAATGCAGATTGTTGATAAATCGTCCACCAATCCTGACCCCACATTTCTCCTCATAGAGCCCAGCCTCCCGGATAATCTGTTCTGCATATAGGTTGAAAAGGTATGGAGATAGGATGCATCCCTGGCGTACGCCCTTCCCAATTTTGAACCATGCAGTGTTCCCTTGCTCTGTTCTGACGACTGCCTCCTGGTCCAAGTATAAGTTTCACATTAGAACGATCAAGTGTTCTGGGATTCCCATTCTTCTCAGAGTCAGCCACAGTTTGTTATGATCTACACAGTCAAATGCCTTTGCATAGTCAATGAAACACAGATAGACATTCGTCTGGTATTCCCCGCTTTCAGCCAAGATCCATCTAACATCAGCTACAATATCTCTAGTACTACGACCCCTTCTGAAACCAGTCTGGACTTCTGGTAGTTCTCTGTTGATGTGCTGTTCCAGTCGTTTTTGGATAATTTTCAGTAAAATCTTGCTTGCATGTGAAATCAGTGAAATTGTTCTGTAGTTTCCACATTCGGTTGGGTCGCCTTTCTTTGGGATAGGAACAAATATCGATCTCTTCCAGTCAGTTGGCCAAGTGGTCGTTCTCCAGATTTCTTGGCACAACTTGGTGAGCACATCCAGGGCAGCATCTGTCAACTGGAATATGTCAATTGGTATACCATCTATTCCTGGAGCCTTATTTTTTGCCATGTACTTCAAAGCAGCCTGAACTTCTTCTTTCATCACCATAGGCTCTTGCTCATATGTTGTTTCATGAAATTCTTCTGTGTCTTCCAATTCTTTTCGATACAGTGACTCAGCATATTCCTTCCATATTTTTTAATACTTCCGGGATCATTTAACGTTCTGCCGAAAGCATCCTTGATTATAGCAACTCGAGGTTTGAATTTGTTCTTCATTTCCTTGAGCTTAAGATATGCTGAGCGAGTTCAGCCCTTTTGATTTTGCGACTCCAACTCCTTGCACATTTCATTGTAATATTTTGCTTTATCATCCCGTGCTGCCTTTTGAAATCTTCTATTCAACTCTTTAGTATCCTGAATTCTTCCCTGTGCTTTGGCTTCTCTGCGCTCCAGTGCAATTTTCAGAGTCTCTTCTGACATCCATTTTGGTCTTTTCTTCCTCTTCTGTCTTTGCAATGACTGTTTGCACTCTTCCTGGATGATACCCTTGATATCCTCTCACAACTCATCTGGTCTTCGTTCATTAGTGTTCAAAGCCTCAAATCTGTTCCTGAGATGGTTCTGAAATTCAGGTGGGATAGACTCAAGGTCATATTTTGGTTGCCTCGGATTTGGTTTAATTTTCCTCAGCTTTAGCTTGAATTTGCATAGGAGTAGTTATCTCTGACATACCTACCCACATTTCCCTAATCACTGAATCAATCCATTTCATTGAGGATCTTCCTCTCTTGAGATGTTCCTTCACCCTCCCAAAGGTGACACTCCTCTTCAAGGACTGGTCCCTCCCTGCAACATATCCAAATTTTGTCAAACAAAGTTTCAGAATCCTTGCCTCCAAAAAGCAGCCTGGTCTCACCTTCTCCAGGACAAACCTGTTTATTCTCTGAGCCGTGTATGGTATATTCAATACTCTTCTCCAACACCACAACTCAAAGGCACCAACTCCCCTTATATATTGTATGTTATCAGTGAATTTACTCAGTTTTAGGAGTAGCATTCACTTCCTAAACAAGCTACCTTGGAAACACTATGAACTTTGATAAATGTTGATAGTTATAGGTTGGCTTCAGGCTTTTCCTTTGTTCATAGGGTTATTATGAGACATGCTCCACTTGAAGGTAATCAACAACAACAATCATGAACATTGTCTTAAATTTTTACTGATTGTTTGATATTCATTGTCTTGAGTTGGTAGTTGGAGCAAGAATGTTGAAGTTCCTCACCCTTCCTACAAATATTTTTCCCCAGGCCTGACCGTATCCTGATAAGACTTGACCATATCCTGATAAGAACTGATTATACCTTGATAAAGCTTGGTTATATCCTGATAAGGCCTGACCATATCTTGATAAGGCCACAGGCCTGTTCACATCCTTCCTGCCCCCAACTTCCTGAGCAAACTACTAACAGCTCCCATAAAAAGAAACTGTCTGCCTGAACAGCATTCTGATCTTCTCTGCGTTCAATTACCTAGTGTTCTTCTCAGATCTACTTTATAAAACCCTGTTCTTGGGACCAGTTTCTTCTTCTTTCTCTCTTAGCTCTCTTTCTATCTAATAGTAGGTTTATAGCCATTAAATGGTAAGAGAAATAGTTAGCTTTGGTTGTCATATAGTAGACTTTTAGAAAAAGATGGTAGAACTAATCTGTTTTTCCTTTCCCTTCTAAAACATGTATCTAGGGCTTTGTGTCTCTAATTTATGTACCATGTATTATTCTTTGGTGAGAATGAGGCATGCCACTTCCAAGAAGCATTTTGACCCCTTTTTTGATCCCTGTCAACTTATAGTAGTACATTCTGGTCTCAATTATGTTTTGTAATTAAATTATAGGAATTTTTTAAGGAAATATTAGCTATTAATGGCCTTTAAAAAGTAATTTTAAATTAAATTAACCACTTACCTTGTGCAGAAAATTAAAATCTAAAGGTTTTAAAATCAGGTAGGAAAGATGAGGGACTTATTTCTATTAGTATCAAGATCTTCAAAGAGGCAGCATGAAAGCAGAACTGCTTCTTTGTAATATGTGATATGACAGAATCCTCAGAAAATAAAACAGTATGAAAATAGGTTTGCTCCTGTGCATATATAGTTTGTGAACAAGTCAAGCAAATAAAAATTACAAAATTAGACTGTGTCTTCAAACAACACCCCGAACCACTAAATCTACCTCTATTTATCCACATTCACCATTTTATGCTTCTTTTATATCACTGAACGCTTTACATTTAAGGAAGCCATATACATTCTTTATACTGCGATGCCTTCAATGTTGTTGTTTGTTGTTATGTGCCGTC
>NW_006399948.1:5266939-5273433 GCF_000299155.1 Elephantulus edwardii
TCCATCTCAGACTGTCATACTTGATCTTCATGAATTTGTTCACATGTTGTGGTACCTGAAAAAGTCCAACTTTGGAAAACTAAGACCATAGAGAGCTGTGTTGCTAACCCAAAGACTGCACTTCTCTGGCAGTTCAAATACACTAATGTCACGATGGGAGAAAGATAGACAATTTCTTCTTATGTAATACGCAGCATCAGAGACCCAATGTAGGGTCAACTATGAGTTGATTCTGACCTAATGTCAATGAGTGAGTTTCGAGTACTGCTAGCAAACCATTGTTGGTTTTAGGTGCTGCCAAATAAAGTATATTTTGTAATGGCCATATAAACAACATATCCAAAATGTGCTCTGTCCTGAACCATCTCCATGATCTCTGATATGATCCGACACACTGTTACAGTTACTGTATAAATCCAAAACCACTACAGATTTTTTAATAAAAGCAAAGAAAAAAAAGTCAAGAATATTTAAGATATTTTGTTTAACATGGTTCCTAAAGCTTTTGCCAAAATGAGCTTAAGCAAAATATTAAGTTTGTAAAAAGAGGGTATGGTATTTTAAACAGTATGGCACAACTCTTCATCAAGACCTTGTTGCTGTTGTTATGTGCTGTCGAGTCACTTGCGACTCATAGCAACCCTATGTACAACAGCCCTAAACTCTGCTCTTTCCTGTGCCAATCCCACTGTCTCTGATACACCCATCCTGATTAACCCAGTCACTGAATCAATCCACCTCATAGAGGGCCTTCCCCTCCTGCGCCGTCTCCACACTACCAAGTATGATGTCCTTCTCCAAGGACCAGTCTCTCCTTGCAACATGTCCAAAGTATGTTAGATGGAGCCTCAGAATCCTTGCCTCCAAGGAGCCACCCGGTTTAACCCTCTCCAGGACAAATCTATTTGTTTTCCTAGCAGTCCATGGTACCCTCAATACTCTTCTCCAGCACCACAGCTCAAAGGCATCAATTCTCCATCTATCCTCCTTAGTCTTGTCCAACTCTCTGATGCATAACAAGTGATAACAAAGACCATGGCCTGAATCAGACGCACCTTAGTCTCCAGAGAGACACCATTGCTCTTCAGTACTTTGGAGAGGTCCCTAACAGCAGACTTTCCCATCTCAATACATCTTTTAATTTCCTCGTTACTGGTGCTGAGAGTGTTTACTGTGGAGCGAAGCAGACTAAAGCTGTGAACAATCTCAATCTCTTCACCATCCATCCTGATGCTGCCAATTGGTCCAGTGGTGAGAATCTTTGTTTTCTTGATATTGTGCCTCAATCCATATTGTAGGCTGCAGTCCTTGACCCTCTGCAGCAAGTGCTTCAGGTTCTCCTCAGTTTCAGTAAGCAGGGTGTGTTATCTGCATAATGCAGATTGTTGATAGATCTTCCACCAATCTTGACCCCACCTTTCCCCTCACAGAGCCAAGCCTCCTGGATAATCTGTTCTGCATACAGGTTGAAAAGGTTTGGAGACAGGACACATCCCTCGAGTACACCCTTTCCAGTTTTGACCAAGCAGTGTTTCCTTTCTCTGTTCTGATGACTGACTCTTGGTCCAAGTATAGGTTTTTCATTAGCACGATCAAGTGTTCTGGTATTCCCATTCCTCTCAGAGTCAGCCACAGTTTGTTATGATCCACACAGTCAAACGCCTTTGCATAATCAATGAAACACAGATATACATTCCTCTGATATTCCCTGCTTTCAGCTATAATCCATCTAACATTGGCGAAAATATCCCTAGTACCACAACACCTTCGAAACCCAGCCTTGACTTCTGGCAGTTCTCTGCTGATGTACTTACTGGTCCAGTCATTTTTGGACAATCTTCAGTAGAATCTTGCTTGCATGTGAAATCAATGGTATTGTTCTATAGTTTCCACACTCTGTTGGGTCACCTTTTTTGGGATGGGAGCAAATATAGATCTCTTCCAGTCAGTTGGCCAAGTGATTTTTCTCCAGATTTCTTGGCACAACTTGGTGAGCACGTCCAGGGCAGCAACTGTTAGCTGAAATATGTCAATTGGTATACCATCTGTTCCTGAGGCCTTATTTTTTGCCATTTCCTTCAAAGCAGCCTGAACTTCTTCTTTCATCACCATAGGCTTTTGTTCATATGTTGTTTCATGAAATTATTGAAATAATAGGAAGATAATTCTGAGAATGCTTTCTGTTCTGTTGTCAATTTTGCACTAGGAGCTTCCAAAATTGGTGAAACATCATTGCTTAGATTGGGAAATGCCTTCCCCCCACACCCAAAGATTTTAGACAGTGCTTATGTATTGGCTTAAACCATTGAACAAAAAATAAAATAAATAAATGAAAAAGAAATAAAATCAGTCAAAATGAACTGATATTTCTGCAGGTACAATAGTTACAAACTCCTTCAGCACATATATTCAGTCTAGGAGCTCAAAAGATAGGGTAACGGTCAGATACACTCTTGTTGTTAGTTGCCTTAGGATCAGCTCCAACTCATATCAATACAATATATAAAAACAATTCCATAAAAAACATCCACGCTTACTTAATAAAGAAGTAAGGCAATAGAGACTGGTAGGAAACCTGTGGCTTTGGCTCTTACTTAATATTTAAACATGAAACAAAACTCACCCTAGTTAGTTTTGGATCAAATTTTAGCCAAACATAGATAGGTTGTTAAGGTAAAGACTACACCTAGAATTTACTTGAACCCTAGAATAATCAAATGTTGTTTTTGTTATGTGCCGTAGAGTCAGGGATAAAGCCAGGCATGAAGGGATAGAATAAGTATTAATGAAAACAAGAATCAAAAGCAGGAAGTTAGAATAATGTGATTGCAACGCGTGTATTATAGTTAATTTCATAAAGTAAAATGCATATGGTTGAATGGAAAGCAAATTTGCTTTTTAACCTCACTCAAATCGGAATTTAAAAAAAATTCAGACTTTTCATCTGTTGTTGATGATAATGTAAAATGATGTGGCCTCTGTGTGATATAGTTTGGTAGTTTTGAAAAACATTTAAAATAAAATTACCAAAATTATATGACAGAAAATCTAGTCATCTTCACCTCTTAGTGATATTCTGACTCCACTTCTTCTATGTCAGATTTCTTTGGTTTTTAGAAGTATATAGAACATTCAGTATTCTTTACTACTATCTTAATTCAAATGCATCAATTATTTTTATGTCTTCCTCATTCATTGTTCAATATTAATGAGGTGGCTGAAAATATCATGGTATTGTTTGGTATACCTTAGTCCTGAGATGACAACTTTGAACTTTTTACTTTAAGAGGTCTTTCTTTCATAGCAGACTTATTCAACAAAATATGTTGTTTGATATATTGACTACTACATCAATGAATGTATTTTGTGCATTTAAGTAAACTTACATCTTCAACAACTTCATATTTTTTTGTTTGTTTAAATGCATTATGATATTACTAGTGTAACTGTGATGACTCTTTTTTTCTTTATGCTAGACAAAGCCTACTATGAAGACTAATTAATTTTATTTGAATCAATGTACTTCAAGTCATCTTTGTTTTCTGCAATTAAAATATTATCTGTGTATCTCAAATAGTGAATATAATCTTATCCTAGAAAATCCTGTATACTCTTTTCTAAGAAGTCATTTTTAAAAATATTTTACCCTGGTGAAGATGAAGATGAAGAAAATAAAGCTGAACAGAGACATGATATTAGAAACCTCTAATGCTATGGAACAAATAGCTGATAACATTTTTTATGTGTTGGCTGTCCAAGAAGAGCCATAAACTTCTTAACACAAGTGGTATTTGACAATAGGATTGTTTTAGACTAAACTCCTCCAGTGGTGTAGTGTAGTGTGTTGTACTGTTAAGCAAAAGGCTGCAAGTCTCTGGTGGTTTAAATTCACCAATAGCTTGGCTTTAGCAGACAGGCAGTTTTTTTCAAAACATTTCCAATCTCACAAACTCAAGGGAGAGTCACTATGACTCAGAATCCATTTAATGCCAATGAGTGAGATAGAGGGTCTTACCTAGTAATGAAACATGGAATCACTACCATTATCTATTTTCATACGTGGGTAACTTGTAACTGGTGAATTTAAACAAGCTAGATAACATTCCAAAGCTAAATAAATGTCAAAGGGCAGCTCGGGATGACAAAGCAAGGTATTATAAGGAAATGTGCAAAGATCTAGAGTCAGAAAATCAAAAGGGCCAAACTCACTCAGCATTTCTTAAACTGAAGGAAAAGGAAAATAAATTTAAGCCATGAGTGGCAAATTTAAGGATATTTTGGGCAGAATGTTAAATGATCCAAGAAGCATTAAAAGAAGATGGAAGGAATATATAGACTCACTATGAGAAGGAGTTGGCTGACGCAAAAGAATTTCATGTAACAACCTATAAACAAGAGCCTGTGATGATGAAGGAAGAAGTTCAAGCTGCTCAGAAAGAATTCAAAAAACAAGGCTCCAGGAGTTGATGACATACTAATTGACATATTTCAAGAAACAGAGGCTGTACTGGATGTGTTCACTAAGATGTATCAAGAAATCTAGAGGACAGCCAACCTGGCTAACTGAGTGGAAGAGATTAATATTTGTTCCCATTCCAAAGAAAGGTGACCAGACAGAGTGTGGAAATTATGGAACAATATCATTAATATCACATTCAAGCAAAATTCTGCTGAAAATAATCCAAAAATGATTGGAAAAACCTATCAAGAGAGACCTTCCAGATGTGGAGGCTGGATTTAGAAGAGGCCATGGTGCTAAGGATATTATAGCTAATGTTAGATGGATTTTGGCAGAAAGTAGAGTACCAGAGGAATGTCTATTTATGTTTGGGAGGGTGGATGGACAGCACAAGAGAGGAAGACCCTCGATGAGAAGAATTGTTCCAGTGACTGAGGTAATGGGAGTATGCGTGTGAGAGACAATTAGGTTGGCACAGGATAGAGTAGGGATTAAAGCTTTTGTACATGGGGTAACTATGAGTCGCAAGTGACTCGATAGCACTTAACAACAAGATAGCATTAACCGAAAGATTGCCTGGTTACAAACACCTCAACAGGAAAATTAGACCCCTCTTCATGATATATTCTGATAGTTTATTAATGAAATAAGTTATTGAGTAATATCTATTTTGCTTAAGGTAATAATAATCTTAATTATCATTGTAATTAAGTGAAACAGTTAAATGTTATAAGGAGGTTGCCTCCATTACCTTGAGTCAGAAAAGCAATCTGATATTCTTGCATAGGTTAATGTGTTACCTTTGCCCACCAACTGGAAGGATCCAATGTTTAGATTTTCTTTCAAAATAGTCAACAGAGTTCCACGTACTAACAGCTCTCAAATTTACAACATGTCACAACATGGCATAGAAAAAGAAAACCTGTACAATGACCAGGAAAAGTGCAGAATCAAAACAACTATGAGATATCATCGCACCCACGTAAGAATAGCAAAATTTAACAGAACAGCAAATATCAAATGCTAGTGAGGTTGTGGAGAAACTGGAACCCTTATTTACTGTTGGTGGGAGTGTAAAATGGTGCAACCACTAAGGAAGGCTGTATGGTGCTTTGTCAAAAAGTTTCAAATAAGAAATACCATTTGACCCAGGAACTCCAATGCTGGGAATATACTCTAAAGAAACCATAACTGCCATCCAAGCAGACAGATGCATACCTATGTTTATTGCAGTTTTCTTTGCAATAGCAAAGAGTTGGAAACAACCCAAGTGCCCATCAACAAATTAATGAATAGAGAAGCTCTGGTATATTCACACAATGGAATACTATGCAGCATTGAAATACAAGGACCTCATGAAATATTATGCAAAATGGATGACCCTGGAGGACATTATGCTGAGTAAACTATCTCAGTCACAAAAGGACAAATATTGCAAAGGGCCACTGTTGTAAAACAGGACTGACATCAGAGTTGAGGAAAGACAGAAAAGGAGGGAAGGAATGATGTATATTCCACTGAAAGATATGAAGGAGAGAACTGTTTAAAAGGAACATATGAATAGGTATACTTGTCATTACAGAAGTCCAGAGTGAAGGCTGCATAGTGAAGTGGACTTGGGGGGAGGGAATGAATAAAATTTAAAGAGCTTTTCTTTTTATTTTCAAAGAGAAGAGTGAATTGGGGGAAGGCTTGGGTAGGGAAAAAAGTGCAACAATGAATGACTGGAAACCCTGAGTTTCTGCAAACTTTCATTAAAATTAATCAGGGAAAAAAGAGAAAAGCCTTATTTAAACTAAAGACTTTAGTAATTCCCAGACATTTTTATTGTGTGGAACCTCCACTTTAAATATCTGCTGATTAGAGAATCTACTAAACAATAAAATCCATGCAAAAGAAACTATTTCTTAAATTAATTGTTGTTGTTATGTGCCGTCTAGTCGTTTCCGACTCATAGCGACCCTATGCACAACAGCCCTAAACCCTGCTCTATCCTGCGCCAACCGCACTGCCTCTGACACACCCATCCCGATTA
>NW_006399948.1:5275193-5278766 GCF_000299155.1 Elephantulus edwardii
CTCCTCTACGCTCCAGTTCAATCTTCAGAGTTTCTTCTGACATCCATTTTGGTCTTTTCTTTCTCTTCTGTCTTTGTAAAATTAATTAGAGGGTGTTTTAAAATCCCTGATCAAGAGGAAAACATTGTAATACAGATTTTCTGAACTTTTAACTGTAGTAAAATATATGAACTAAACCCATGTTCTAATCATATTCAGCAAAATTAAAACTGATGTTATTTGATAAATACTGAATAAGCAAGTATTATAATAACTTGGAGAATTGTTGATTGTTATTATGGTTAATCAATAGAAGGAAAGTATATGAGAAACTTTATTAACCATTTGACCAAATCATCTGAACTAAACATATGATTTTACCACATTCATCAGAATTAGAAGTGAAGTTAACAAAATTTGCCATTAGACTCTTTATCTGGGGACATATTTTTGTTTGAAATAAGGTCGGGGTGTAGAATTAATTAAACCTAAAGAATAACCTTAAACATATTTATAAATAACCTTGTGAATGGGCTGTTTCATGACAAGGATGTATAAACATTGTTTTTGTTGTTGCATGCTGTCTAGTCACCTGCCACTCAGCGACCCTATGTACAACAGCATTAAACCGTGCTCTGTCCTATGCCAATTTAATCGTCTCTGATACACCTACTCTGACTACTCTAGTCACCGATTCAATCCACCTCATAGAGTGTCTTCCTGTCCTGCACTGTCCCTCCATCCTCCCCAGTATGATATCCTTCTCTCATGATTGGTCCCTCCTTGCAACATGTCCAAAGTATGTCAGACGAATCTTCAGAATCCTTGCCTCCAAGGAGCATCCTGGTTTAACCCTATCTAGGGTGAACTTGTTTGCTTTCTTAGCAGTCCATGGCATAGTCAATATTCTTCTCCAATACCACAGCTCAAAGGCATCAAACCTCATTATATCACCCTTATTCATTCATTGTCTAGCTCTCTGATGCATAGCAAGTGGTTGCAAAGACCATGGACTGTATCAGGTACACTTTAATCTCCAGAGTGAAATCATTGCTCTTCAGTACTTTGGAGAGGTCTCTAAGAGCAGACTTTTGCCTTGCAGTATGTCTTTTGATTTCCTGGCTGCTGGAGCCAAGACTTGACTGTGAAGCTGAGCAAACTAAAGCTGATAAAAGTCTCAATCTCTTCACCATCCATGATGATGCCTCCAATTGGCCCAGTGCTAAGAATCTTTGTTTTCTTGATACTGAGCCTCAATCCATATTGAAGGCTGCATTCCTTGACCTTCAACATGAACATTATCTTAGGAAAATTACTATGTGCACTAATCTATTGTCTAGATTCCTCAAGCAACTAAAAGTTTAATTTTAGCAGACAGTCTTTAATCATGGGACCTTGGCACTAGTTCTTCAGAAAGGGAACAAATACACCTAAGAATAATTTTACATTAAACTAAAATTTTTTTCAAACTCTTTTGGAATATATACATTATGAACATTTGGACTATAACAGTAAATATCTTTATCCTAACAGAGCAAGGAGACAATACATCGTACAAAATCAAGAAAGGGGTCCACCAGGGATATATTTTTGTCTCCATACCTTTTCAGTCTGTATGCAGAACAGATCATCTGAGAAACTAGGCTGTATGAGGACGAATGTGGCATCAGGATTGCAGGAAGAATCATTAACAACCTGCGTTATGCAGATGACATAGCTCTGCTTGCTAAAACTGAGGAGGACCTCAAGCTCTTGATGCAGAAGGTCAAGGACTGGAGCCTTCAATATAGATAGAGGTTCAATATCAAGAAAACAAAGGTTCTCACCACTGGGCAAATTAACAGCATCGATATGGATGGTGATGAGATTGAGATAGTTAACAGTTTTAGTTTGCTTGGATCCATAGTCAACAATCTTGGTACCAACAGCCAGGAAATCAAGAGACAGATTGCATTGGGAAAGTCAGCTGTGAGGGACCTCTCCACCGTACTGAAGAGCAACCATGTCAGGCTGGAGACTAAGGTGCCCCTGACCTGGTCTATAGTCTTTGTAATTATGTGCTATGCATCAGAGAGTTGGACTATGACTAGGGATGATAAAAAGAGAATTGATGCTTTTGAGCTGTGGTGCTGAATAAGAGTGTTGAATATACCATGGACTACATGAACAAACAAGTTAGTCCTGGAGAAGGTGAACCCGGACTGCTCCTTAGAATCAAAGATTCTGAAGCTTCATCTGACATACTCTTGGCATGTTGGAAGGAGGGACTGATCCTTGGAGAGGGACATCATGTTTTGGAGAGTGGAGGGATGGTACAGGAGAGGAAGATCCTCGTTGAGATGGATCGATTCTGTGATTGAGGTGGGGTGGGAGTGAGTGTGTCAGAGATGGTGAGGTTGGCACAGGCTAGAGCAATGTTTAGGGCTCTTGTACACAGACTCGCTATGAGTCACAGGTGACTCAACAGCACATAACAGCAATGACAACAATGTAGTAAGCCATAAGTTGTATTATCTACATGGTCAACTGCCACTGCATAGTCAATAAAGCAAAGACATTCTTCTGGTATTCTTTACTTTCAGCTAAGATCCATAGCCTTTTCTAAATTCTGCTTCAATTTCTGACATTTCCCTCTCTATGTAGTATTCTAGTCATTTTTAAATGATCTTCAGAAGTATTTTTGCTTTCTTGTGATACTAATAATGTGGTTCAATAATTTCCACATTCTGTTGGATCACCTTTCTTGGAATAGGAAGATAACTGTCCTCCAAATTCCCTAGCATAGATTGATGAACACATCCAGGGCTGCATCTGTTAGTTGAAACACACCAATTTGTATCCCATAGAATCCTGGGGACTTATATATTGCCAACACCGAGTGCAGCTTCAACTCCTTCCTTCATTGCCATTGGCTATTTTTCTTACAGTCCTTCCTGAAATACTTCAGTTTCAGCCAGTTCTTTCTGGTTCACTTACTCTGTGAATATCCCATGGACTGCCAAAAAAACCCAAACAAATATTCCTTGGAGAAAGTGAAGTCAAAGAGCAAAGATTATAAAGTTTGATCTCTCATACTTTGGGCATCTTGCTAGGAGAGGCTATTCCTTGGAGAGTGGCATCATTATTAGAAAGGTGGAGAGTCTATGAAAGAGAGGAAGACCCTCAACCAAGTGAGTTGACACAGTGACTGCCAAAATGGGTTCTAATGAGTCAGAAATTGAGAGAATGGTACAGGATAAGACAAAGTTTAAATCTGACTTTCACTGAATCACAAGTATACTTGATGATCTTACTCAACTCAATAACACTTAACAACAATACTAATGGCAAGGAGCTTTTAGCATCTAAATAATTCAGATTGTGATGAGACTTTATCCAATCTTGATGTTAAATTCTTTTCCATATAATCTAATTTCTTGAATTACTTGCTCAGCATACAAATTGAATGAACGTAGAGAAAAAATACTACTCTTACAGTTTTCCTGATTTTAAAAATCAGTGTTCCTTTTTTTTGTACAACTCTATAGGTTTTACAAGAGTACAATTAAGTGTTATAGAATTACCTTTCTTCTCAATATCATCAAAAATTTGTTA
>NW_006399948.1:5278936-5300470 GCF_000299155.1 Elephantulus edwardii
TGGTTTTAATTTTTGGTAATTTCTTTTTTATGTGATGTTTCAGTTATTTCTAAATAATTTTCAGCAAGATTTTACTTGCCTGTGTTATTAACTCTATTGTTTGATCATTTCCACATTTTGTTGGATCACCATTTCTCTCTCTCTCTTTTTTTTTTAAACAGGAACAAATATAGGTTACTTCTAGTCAGTTGGCCACATAGCTCTCCTTCAAATTTCAGAATTAGAGGAAGACTCATCAAAAACCTTCCTTATGCAATGTCATAAACATGCGTGCAGAAAATAAAGAACAAAGCACCAAAAAATTCAAAGGCCACAGCCTTTAATATGGTTACATATCAACATCAAGGAAACAAAAACTGTCACCACTTGATCTATAGGAAACATCATGACAGCTGGAGAAAAGAATGAAGTTGTCCATGACGTCATTTTGTTTGAATCCACAATCATAGTCACAGTAACCACAGTCAAGACACCAAAAGATGCATTGCACTGGGAAGGAAAAAAAAAATCTATTGTCAAGGATTTTTCCAAAGTAATAATGACCAAGTATATCAGTTTAAATTACACTTGATACAAGTCATATTATTTTCAATATCTTCATATACTTTTGAAAGTTGGACAACAAAAAAGAAAGATCAATAAAGAATCAATTATTTGAATATTGGCATAAGTGAAGGAAGAGTATTGACTAGACCATGAACTATCCAAAGAACAAACAAATCTGTCATAGAGGAAATGCAACTAGAGTGTTTCTTAGGCAAGAATGGTAAAGTGTCATCTCACATACTTTGGGCATATTATTAGGAAAGATTAGTTCTTGGAAAAAGTCATCCTGCTTGAAAAATTAGGGGGTCAGAGAAAGAAAAACCTTCAAGGAAATGGGTTTATACAATAGCTATAATAATATGCTTGAGTAAGGCAAAAAACAAGATGTTCATAAGTGAAACAAGGTTCAAATTAGTTGTTTGTAAGGTTACTATGAGATTTAATCCACTCAGCAACATCTAACAACACAAAGACAATTATAAAGAAATTTTACAATTAACTCTTTTATTTAATCTTGGTAGTCCACCTATTAGATGTATCCAATGGAAACTTCTCCTTTTTGTTTGAGCTTTACTCTTCTGATTTCAATGAATATTTGGCCTATTGATAAGTCTTGTTCTAGCATCCTCTTTTGATCTTATTACCATCCCTACCAGGGCCTCTATCTTAGGAATCACAATGTTTTCGGATGTATAAACCGGTGATTTTTCGCATTTGAATGAATGTTAAATACATTTTTATGGTGAGTGATTTTCATTGATGGAGTGAAATTTAAGTTGACTTAATTAAAGCTTCCTCAAAAAGCTGAACATAGAAATTCCCTATGTTCCAGCTATTCTAGTACTTGGAATATACCAGGAGAATATGAGAACTGAGGTACAAACTAAGATTTGTACAGCAATGTTCATAGCAGCATTATTCGACATCATAAGAACATGGAAACAGCCCAAATGTCCAACCAAAAATGAATAGATTGAGAAATTATGGAACAATCACACAATGGAATACTATGCAGCACTCAGGAGCAATAAATTTGTAAATTATTACCTAATTTGGAAGGAACTGGAAAGCATTATAGTGAGTGAACTAACTCTGTCCCACAAGGATAAATATTGTGTAAGACCATTATTGCAGAGTGAGTATAATGATCCAGGAGGGGTGGAAGAGGCTGGAAGAGGGATGTGCATATACAGGGGGAAAAGAGGATTAATCATTGTGTTGTATAATTTGATGGGGGGTGTGTGAGAGAAATTGAAAGAATTTGTTCGAATTTGTATTAGAATTTTGAAAATAAAATAAAGGAAAAAAAATAATAAAGTTCATGTATAAAAGCTCTAAGACTTCCAGAGCCAAATCTCATCTCCTGTGATAAAAGGACATATAAAACTAAATACAAAGGTAAAACTTAATCCTGATGGTAGAAGTGTCAGAGTAAGTTGCATCACAAACTTCATCTTAGGTAGCCATGTTGACTCGATAATTGATTAATGCAAGTCATTATTTAGAAATCACTGTAAAGAAACTTGGTCTTAGATATTTCTCATAGTTCTACAATAAGATTAAAGTATTTGTTGCCATTGAATGTAAAAATGTAAAATGCTGAACTCGAAATATGGTGTTAAATTTATTTTTACAACAATAAAAAGATAAAAAGAAATCAAAAGAATAATATATTCATAGATTTAAACCAAATCTTAAGTGTCTTATGTTCCTATAACCGTTTTAATCCTCTTTTGTGCAGGAATTGCCCTCTGCTTTCTCTTAAAGTCAATTCTCTAATCTTGCTGACAAGTACTACCAAGTCTATGACCTGCAAATTAAAAAGCATTGAAGTCATGATCAGCACTCCAGGTCATCAGTGTTAATAGCTATGGTTAATTGGTCAAATGACCTGGCCAGAAAATTGCTGAACTTGCTAAAAGATAAAAGAGACTATACTAAAAAGAAACTATAGAGATCAACAAATATTTACAAACAGGAGTCTGGATGAGAAGTAACTGAAAAAGTAGATGGATATAAGCTGAAATCTCTATATGTCAGTGGTCATGACAAGGCTAGTTTATCTTAATTTTAAAGTTTTCCTAAGAGAGGAAATAAACCACAATTATATGGAACTATATAAAAATCATGTAACTAAGAGGAAATGAATATGGTTAGAATAAGTACACGAGTGAGTAGATGTTTTGGAAGGGCTGCCAGACCTTTAGAAAGGAAACATGTATTATCCATGTTTGGTTTACTGAAAACTGATTGCTCACAGTAAAGGCATTTTCCAGAAAATGCTGCCTCCATCAAGGTACACATCTTTTCCAGACATACTATACTTCCAATGACAAGTCCAAACAATGGTAAGAAAAGCAATGAAGTCCAAAATCTGAGTCATGATAACGCTGAAGGACTTCTTACTGCATTAGCTACCCTTCCAGCAATTGCAACACAATTAACCTTTTCTTTGTGTAATTCTATTTCCTTCACTCTCTCACTTGTGCTGATGTTAAAAAGAATCACCTTCTTATTTGGAATAAAATGTCTACACTGAAATCTCTGCTCAGTCTGTGTTACACAGATATCTCAAACAAAAATTAATATCCATAAAGTAAAAGTATATAGAGCCTATGCTATGAAGTAGTAGTGGTTTGGTTTCTTTTATTATTATTATTATTATTATTATTATTTTTTGAGAGTTCTAGTGGCTTGTTGTTATTATTGTTGTTAGGTGTCCTAGAGTTGAGTACTACTCATAAAGACACTATGGACAAGAGATCTGAATCCTGTTCTAGTCTGTGTCATCCTTATCATCTCTGACACACTTATGCCCATTGCAGCTGTCATTGTGTCAATCCAATACAATGGAGATCTTTCTCTCTTTCAGTGCTCTCCACCTTTTCAAGCATGATTTCCCTTTCCAAGGAACAGTTTTTCCTACAAATAGAACCAAATGAAGCTTTGACATCTTTGCAATCAGAAACACTCCGGCTACACTTTTTTCAAGACATATTTGTTTTTGTTTGCTTGTTATTTCACTAATATCACACAAAATCAAATTACTGCTGAAGATAATCCAACAATGACTGAAGCATCTACAGAGAACTGCCAGAAGTACAGGCTGGGTTTAGAAGAGGCAGTGGCACTACAGAAATTATTACCAAAGTTAGATGGATCTTGGCTAAAAGCAGAGAATACCAGAGAAATGTCTGTGTTTCAATGACTATGCAAAGACATTTGACTGTGTGGATCACAACAAATTATGGCTATCCTTGAGAAGGATGGGAACTCCAGAACACTTTATTGTTCTCTTGCAAAACCTATACTTAGACCAGGAAGTAGTCCTCAGAACAGAACAAGGGAACTACATGGTCCAAAATCAGGAAAGGAATGTGTCAGAGATACATCCCGTTTCCACACCTTTTCCGTTTATTTGCAGATCAGATAATTCAGAGGCTGGGATTTATGAGAAGGAATATGGTATCAGGATTGGAGGAAGACTCATCAACAACTATGTTATACAGATGACACAACCTTGCTTGCTGAAACTGAGGAAGACTTAAAGCACTTGCTGTAGAAGATCAAGGACTGTAATCTTCAATGTGGATTGAAGCTCAACATCAAGAAGACAGATTTTCATTACTGGCCAATTGACAGCACCGTGATAAATGGAGAAGAAATTGAGTTTGTCAATTACAATTATAGCTTGCTCAGCTCCACTATCAACTATTGACACAAGCAGTCAGGAAATCAAAAAACAAATTGCACTGGGAAAATTTGCTCTCAGAGACCTCTCCAAAGCAGCAACATTGTCAGTCTAGAAACTAAGGTGCATCATGGTCTTCACAAATACTTGCTGTGCATCAGAGAGCTGGACTGTGACTAAGGATGACAGAAGAATTAATGTGTTTGAGTTGTGGTGCTGGAGACGAACCTTAAACACTCCGTGGATCACCAAGAAAACAAATAACTTCTGTCTTGGAGAGGACGAAACCCAGCTTTTCCTTGGAGGCTAGTGTTTTAAAGCTCTGTCTCACATACTTTGGGCGCATGGCCAAGAGGGATCAGTCCTTGGAGAAGAACATCAAGCTTAGATGGGTGGAGGGATAATGCAAGAGAGAGAAAGACCCCAGATGAGATGGAATGTTTCAGTAACTGGAGTAATGAAAGTAAGTGTGTCTGAGTCAGTGAGACTGACTTAGAATATGGAAGGCTTGAGAGGTAGTGTACATAGGGTGACTATGAGTCATAGGCAACTCTATGGCACATAACAAAAACATGAGCTATTCAGTACTCTTATCCAACACCAAAACTCGAAGGCATAAATTCTTCTTCTGTTATCCTATTCAATATCCAGCTCTCAGATGCATAACAAGTGCTATAGCCTGCATTCGGCAAACTTTTAGTCTTCAGACTGGCATTTTTGCTCTTCAGAATTTTGGAGATACATGACAGCAGGTTTGCCCAATGGAATATGTCTCTTGATCTTCTGACTGTTGGTACCAAGGAGGTTGCTTATTAACCCAAACAAGATGAAATCATTAAAAATGTCAACACCTTTTCTAGCTATCGTAATGTTGCCTATTGGCCCAGTGGGAAGGTCTTTTTTTATCTTGCCATAGAGATATAATCCACACCAGAGACTGTTGTCCTTGCTTCTTCGTGTTGTTTGCCATTAAGATAGAAGTGGCCCACAAATGATCCTCCAGCTGGTTTGTAGAGGTAGTAAATCCATGAGAGGAGATGGCTCCTCCTTGTCACATGATATCTGGTGGATATGAACCAAATGCCTTTGGAATTTCAATGTAGCTTCATGATGAACCAATATATGCTGGAGTAAAACACTAATCCATACCATTTGAATGACTCATATTTTAAAAGTAGATTTCTAAGTCTTTAATTTGAAGCACCTTTGAATAATTCTGAAGGTATAACCTTTCGATTTCCATCAAGCATATTAACTTTGTGGCATTGAAGGACTCCAAGCTAACACCAAGATATGTATTATAGAAAGGAATTCTTATATCAGGTGATAGTTTTATATTCCAGGCCTCTAAACAATCTTGAAACTCTAAATTCACTTTTTAGCTATCACACATCATTGGCATATGACCAATATTGTAACTTTCATGTGTGCTAAAATAAGAGGAACATATTCCTACAGGACAAGATTATTCCCCTTTCCCCCAACATTAACAATATTTAAATAAGAATATACAATTTTACTAGAATGAAAAGGTTATCATATAGTATCTCCCATTTTATAAATACTAGTATATGTTCATTAACTCTCATTTAAAAGTCCTTCTTTGTAGGCACAGAGAAAGACACTTGTTGGTATAATGCTTAAGCACTTACCTGTTAAGCAAATGGTGATGTTTGGAAGTTCTAGAGGCTCTAGAAAGAGATATCTGGTGATCTACCACTGCAAAGATTTCAAACAAAACAAAATAAACCACTCAGAATTCAAAATCACTGTTCTCAAGTTTTTTTGACTCACAGCGACCTTCTATCAGAGTTCCACAATTGTATCCTTCCCACATCTCTTCTGTGAAGTGTCTGATGGATTCAAACTTCCAGAAATGAAAAACCCTATGGGAAAGTTTTATTTTGTTGTATGTAATTGCTATTGAATTAGAATCGACTTATTGGCTTAGAAGAATAATAGACATAATCATAACTTATTTCTAACCCATTTGTTCTGAAAAAAAAAAATAAAGCTCCAGGAATTGATTGGATACCAATTGACTAGTTTCATTCAACTTATGCAGCCTTTGAAGTGCTTACCAGTCTATGCCAGGAAATTTGGAGAACAACTCTCATGTCAACAGACTGAAAGAGGTACATATTTGTTCCCATTCTCAGGAAAGGTGATTCAACAGAATGTAGAAACTATCAAATAATATCATTAATATAACTGCAAGCAAAATACTAATGAAGTTCATTAAAAATGACTAGAACAGTACATAGATATGGAAATTCCAGAAATTTAGGCAGGATTTAGAAGAGGTGATGATACAAAGGATATCATTGCTGATATCAGATGGATCTTGGTTGGAGCATTTGACGGTGTGAATTATAGCAAGTTATGGCTTACGTAACTCCTCATGGTTTTTATACCTATCAGTAGTCTTCATTTTAAGTTTGTTTTCTTGATTTATTGAGGAACTTTTAGAGTCTTTGGCTTTGTAATCCTTGCTTTTAAATGTGCAGCAATTTTTGATGCTTGCTAATAATGCTGATGAAGAAGAAGTCGATGCTATGAAGCCAAAGGTGGGTGACTTTTAATCTGCAGCCCTCAGGCCTGTCTTTCATTGTTTTTGTTCAGACATTCCTCTAGGTCAAAAAGCCCTAGTGTACAGGTTGTGGTACAGTGGTAACTTGTGGCTGCTGTGAGGCTGAACATTGTGACACTGATGGGTCAAATGTGTTAATGGCTGGTTACCCAATGCAGACAGAGAGTTGGGTGGAGCTCCCTGATTAAAACAAGCTTGGAAGGAGGAATGGCATCCACTTCCATAATAGCTTGACTCCGGAAACCCTATGAACCTGGAGAGAGGATGAAAGACACACAAGGGTTGAGGACTCTCCTTCATAGGGTCGTGCCTGTGACTAGATGGCAATAACAACAACAACAACATGGCTTACATTGAGATGAATGGGAATCAGAGAGCATGTAACTATGCTTACGTGAAAGACTTAGACCAAGAGGCTGTTGTGCGAATAGAGCAGGGAATACTACAAAGTGTAAAATTTAGAAGGGAGTGAGTCAGAGTTGTATTTTCTCTCCATACCTATTCAATATGTATACTGAGTGAATTATTCAAATGCTTGACTCTATGAATAAGGATGTGGCATCAATATAGAGGGAAGATTCATCAGTAACCTGTGGTATGTAGATGACACTATCCTGCTTTCTGAAAGTTAGAAGTTGAAGCACTTGCTGCAGAAAATCAAATAATACATCCTTCAATGTGACTTCTTACCAATAGACAGATAAGCAACATCATAACAGACGGAGAAAAGATTGAAACCGACAAAAACGTCGTCTTACTTGGATCCACAATCAACACACTTGGTACTAGCAGTCAGGCAATGAGGAGATGTATTGCACAGGGGAACTCTGCAATCAGGTACCTTTCGAACTTATTGAGGAATCGTAGATCTCAGTTAAGAACTAAGGTGCATCTTATTTAGGCTATGGTCTTTCCAACAACTTCTATGGCATAACTTCTATGGATGTTCATTCTATAGATCATTTCTTTGTATGGAATCTGAGAGCCAGACAATGAATAAGGATGGCAGAAAAAGAACTGATGTCTTTGAACTGTGGTGTAGGAGAGGAGTATTGAACATCCTACATACTGCCAAAAGAACAAACAAATATAGCTTGGAGAATGTGCAGCTAGAGTGCTCTGTGGAGGCAAAGATGATAAATCTTTGTCACATGTATCTTGAGAATGTGGTAGGAGATGCTATTCTTTGAAGAGGGACATGATGTTTGGGAAGTCAGAGAGTCAGTGAGGAATAGGAAGATCTTCAACCAGGTGGACTGATAGAGCGACTTATGCAATGGACTCTAGTGCATCAGAAAGTGTGAAGATGGCACAGGATAGGACAGGGTTCAGATTTGTTCTTTATAGGATTTATATGGGTTGTATTCAACTTGTTGGTACCTAATAATAACAACAACCTCCCATTTATAATGAATATTGCAGCTCTTCTTGGCAAGTAAATAATCAAGCTAAAATGATGGATGGGTTCTTAACTGAGCAAGGTACACTCTTACGGGTGGTTTTCAATCTCTTTCTTGATAATTAAAAAGAATGTATGTTTCAGAAGGTCAATGTTAAAATTATGAGAATAAAGGCTTATATCTATCTGCACTGGTTTTGTGTACTGAACAGTTTCAACATTTTCAACAAGAAACTAAACTAAGTTTGTTTGGTCAATCAGTTATCTTTTCATAATACCTCATAATCAATAATATTATTAAAATAAGATATGCAAAATTAAAATTTAATTAAGAGTAAGACAGCATGAGATATACTCATTGTGATTTTGATTTTCATCTCTCTTATTGTCAATGATTTTGAACAGTTCATCATGTGTCTGCAGGCTATCTGAATATCTTCCTCTGTGAAAAGTCATTCCATATCTTTTGCCCATTTGAAATTAGGTTCTCAGTCTTTTTATTGTAGAGGCCCATCCCAGTAGCAGTGGCAAAGTTTAATAGTGCAGCAGGCAATAATTGTTGGAGAGGATATGGGAGAGAAGTGGGAACTCTCATACACTGTTAGTGGGATTGTAAAATGGTATAACCACTCTGGAAGACAGGTTGGCATCTCCTAAAAAAGTTGAACATAGAAACTCCATATTGTCATTGTCCATTTGCTGGCAACAAAAAGTGACATGACAGAGATACCCACTTTGGGAGCTGATCAGAGAGTCAATCCAGCTCAATTTTATTGGGGGCTGTAGCACACCTCTTTATGAACAAGTAAATAGGAAGACAGGATAAGGTGAGCTTACAGATGTGGGGCATGTGGATTGGATAGGAGAAACTCAGCCTTGTGCAGACTACTCTCAGTTCAACAGATGCGGCAGCCATCTTCTCAGGTGGTGAGCTTTCTCAAGCCACTATGGCCAAACACAGGAAAGCTTTCTCTATCCCATATTAAAGGCCTTTGGGAGGCTTGCACTTATCTGGAACTTAGGCAATCTGTCCTGGCCAGAGGCCCTCCCTTCCAACACGTATGAGCTATTCCACTATAAAGAATTCACTGAAAAGAAATTAGAACTGAAACACAAAAGGAGCTTTGTACATCAATGTTCACAGAAGTGTTATTCACCATTGCAAGAATATGGAAACAGCCCAAATATCCAACCACAATAGAATGGATTGAGAAATTGTGATACATTCACAAAATGGTACACTAAGCAGCACTCAGGAGCACAAATTTTGAAAAATATTACATAACTTGAGAGAGACTGGAGAGCATTATGCTAAATGAACTAACTCAGTCCGTTAGGAAAAAATACTTTATAAGAAGATTATTGTAAATAAGAACAGAAGGGTAACTAGTAAAATATGTATAGGGATCCAAGAAAGGAAAAGGTGAAAGGAGAGGGTATGATGGTGGGTAGAGGCTAAATCACAGTATTGAACAATTTTTTGGGTAGAGTGAGGGCGTAGAGGAAATGGGAAAGATCTGGTGGTGCCCTAAAAGACAGAGGAATGGTGAGTATAGACCAATGGCGATAATTTTTATAATTTTTATAATCATTATATTATGAATGCGAATGATTGTATGAAACACAATGTGAATGAAGGCTAGTGTAAAGCACGATGTATAAAGACGTTGTAAATAAATCAATATTAAACAAGAAAAAAGATGACAATAAATGATTAAATAATATTTTAAATATCATCTCATAAATTCAAACAAAATGCCATTGAGGCAGTTCAAATGACGTGGTGACTCCTTGGATATCCAAGATTGTACATCACAATTTGAGGAGACTGCCCATATTTCTCTAGTGGAACTGCTGGTGTATTTGAAGCACTGAAGATATGGGACCTTTTAGGTCACAGTGCAATTCACCATAGACTGTGTAAGCAGACCTCTGTAATCCTTAAGATAACACACTAACTCATTTGTCTCCATAAGTAGCAGGTGAACTGTTGACTGTTCAATAAGCAGTTGAACATGTAATTCTCCACACGAGTGGAGATTAGGGAATTCTGGGTTTTCTTTTGTTTGCTGAATGAACAGAGACAGAATGAGAATTAACAGACCTTACCGTGTTCTGGAGTAAAATATCTCTTCCTTCCAGGCAGTGCCACAAAGAGGCTGTAGGAAAATCCAAAAGGAAAAGATATAGACTGATAATTTATAAGTGAGACTTACAGATAATTCTCACATATAGTGTACATAGGTACAGTCTCTGTTATTAGATGCCCTCAAGATATTTCTTAGTCAACGTGATCTTATGTACAACAGAATGAAACACTGCCTAATTATCTACTATCCTCAATCTTACATATATATTTGAAAGACTGGACTCTATGAGTTGAAATGTAGCATCAGGATTGGAGGAAGACTGATCTACAATCTGCGTTATGCAGATGACATAACTCTGCTTGCTGAAACTGAAGAGAACCTGAAGTACTTATTGCAGAATGTCAAGGATTACACCTATCAATATGGATTGAAGCAGTAGGGTTGCTATAAATTGGAATAAGCTTTAGGATACCCAATACAATATTGATTCAGATAATTAAAATAATCTCCAAAGTTTAGATGAAATGATTTTGTTATTCTTCGGAAACTTGACTGAATGATGAGCATATGCGTTTTGAAGGAAATTGGAGATTAATCTTTAAAATTGACAGTGAAAAAGCAATAGTAAAATAATTTATGTCATATTGGGGTATCTTCTGGAATGTATTGAAACTTATGTCATTTGAAGGCTCATGTGTGAAGGAGTTGGGTTCTGGAAAGTGAGTTGTTTTGGTGAGGGTTGGGTGTGGACTGCTTAGTTGTTCCTTTTGGGTTTGTTTGTTTGTTTTCACAATTGGGTCTGAACTGACTATATTTCCTTTGTTTAACTAACAATGAGCTGGGGGATGGAAGCCTCTCCTTTAAAGTCAAGCAGGACATAGTGATAGGGCCTTGTATTTAAAAAGAAATTGGGCTCTTGGACCTGGTGTTAACTGTGTTTGAGATGAACATTCTTCTAAGTGGTATACCATGGGTCTGTACTAAAATAACTTGAGGTTGCTGGAATGCTGAATACTCTACTACTGCTGTATCACATTCCGTAATAGCTATCCACCATTGACAGTGTTTGGTGGAGCTCCCAGATTGAGACAGGTTTGTAGTCAGGAGTGGCATCTACTTCCTAAGCAGCATG
The DNA here is from genome assembly GCF_000299155.1 of Elephantulus edwardii. Classification (NCBI taxonomy): domain Eukaryota; kingdom Metazoa; phylum Chordata; class Mammalia; order Macroscelidea; family Macroscelididae; genus Elephantulus; species Elephantulus edwardii. The sequence goes on from NW_006399948.1 coordinate 5,290,385, forward strand.
CCTCTGGAAACTTTAGGAATATAGAAAAACGACAACAGTTTCAGAACAGGGTTCAGGTGTTTTGTTCATAGGTTGCTATGATGCTATGAGTCATGCTTGACTCAACAGCATTTCTCTCTCTCTCTCACACACACATACACACACACACACGTACGCACACATTATGCAATAATTGAAGGGTTGCGCTATCTTTTTTTCTGAAATTCTGAGTCCAGCTTAAATTTCATTACATTTCACAAATAAAATTCTTCTATGCAGAATGTATTTCTTTTGCACAGTTAACAGCATTCCTAATGAGCTGTTAATGAGCTGTCAATTTCTAATGAACGCTAAAGAGCTAGAGTAGTCACCGAGGAATTCAAGAAGTAGAAATATGTTGCATCTCCAAAGCATGATCAAACAAATAATTTAAAATTTATAGTTACTCTTAAGTTGTGATGAATTTCCAACCATTTTTTAAAATAAAATATTTTTAAATCAACACCTTATAATCTAATTGTTTTAAAAATTATGTTTGTAGCATGACTTATTATTTAATTAATTGAATATTATTTAGTAATTACAATTTTTTGTTAGGGAGCTCTAGTGGCCTAGTCATAAGAAATTACTAGGTGATTAAGTGGAACAAAGAGCAAGGAGAATATCGTAGTGCTCTCGTAGAGTTTAGTGGTAACTCTTACTATATTTCTATAATGTAGATTTACATGAATTAGGTAGATATTGCTGAATGGTGGGTCAAAAAAATAGCTGTCATTAAACTCTTCTTGGTATCTCAATAAGTTTGTGTGATGAGAAAGAAAATTTATGACAAAGAAATTACAGAGGGGTAGATCTCAGGAGGAAAAGTGTAGACAATTCATGAACTGAACAAGGCAAAACACTGCTTTGTCTAAGGACTCTACATGGAAGAAAGCTGAGTAAGTTATTTGAAGAATATAGATATTTGCATTACCAAATTTAAAACATGTTGTTCAAATCCAAATGATCTATAAGAGAAAACTGGACAGTACCCTTCTATGTCATTTATAACTTCTATAAAACATATTGGAGGGACAGCTATGAGTTGGTTTTGACTCTAGGGCATCTTACAACTCACTTGACCTTCTTCCTTACAAAGAAAATTTAGGAGTCATTAGTTAAGAAACCAGAAGAAAAAGAACTGCAAAAGAACTGCCTTCTTATAATGGTCAATCATTTAAGAGATGTCTTTACTTCCTCCTGCCTCACTGCATCCTGAAATATATGAAGAAGATTAGAACTATGAGATGGATGACCTTCCCTAGACATTGTAAGTCTCTTGAGTCAGATATATGACAGAAAGACAATGTAAATCAGATATAAAACTAAAAGTTTAGTTTACATATCACAAAGACTGCTGCTGAGTCCAGTACGATTCATAGTGACAGTCCATTGGGGTCTTTACAGAAAGAGACTGCCCATCTTCCCCCTTAGAGTGGCTGGTGGATTCAGATGGCTGACTTTTCTAGTTGTCAACACTGAAAAGTGTCATTGAGTCAGAGTCAACTCATAAGTGACCTGCCAGTGAGTTTCCAGAGGTTGTAAATAACAAGGGAAGAGATAATCATCTTTCTCCCTCAGAGCTGCTGGTAGAATTGAATCTCTTGCCTTTGGGTTGATAGCACAACTCAGATCAAACAAAGGATTTAATAAAGCATGTCTAGTGGCAGGTTCTGGCCAATTATGGTAGGTAAACATCAATGTATTATGTATATTTATGTCACCCAACCCATGTGATCCATTGTTATAGATGTCTAAGGTTTAAGAAGAAGAAAAAGGAAACATATGAGGGAGAAAGAAAAAAATTAAAAATAAAATTTCTACTTGTAGAATTTTGGGTAATATAAAATAATATTAATGTTTTAATAAGAGAGGATTAAAAAATTATTGGAGTTCGAAGAGGACATTCAAACAATTCATATTATAGAAGTTCATAAAACTTCTTAAAGTAAGCGGAAGTTCAAAGTTTTTACAAAAATTAGTGAAATCATCAACAAAAAGTTTTCAGATTAATAACAGAAGTATGGATGGTATAGCACAGAAGCAATACACCTAAGAATATGTACTCAAGTCCATAATCACAAATCATAATAAAAAACAGTAAAAAAGCAACATTCAGCAGAATATAGCAAACTTAAAATCTCAGCAGTGTTAAAAATACCAATTTGAAGATTATTGACATTGAAATCCAGACCATGAAATGAAAATTCACAATCTATTTTACAAAAGTGTCATACTTAAAACATAAGCTCAAGTAGACATATGGCGCTCTGGTAGTGGTGTCCACCAGGAATTATACTTTTAACCTAAAGCCATACCACTCTGATGATTTCCATCTACCAGGAGCTCAGAGTGAGAAAGATGATGAAATCCTTCAATGTGATTTAAAGTTCCAGGTACCCAATGGCAGTTCAGCTTCAAATCAGTTCTGACTCCAAGACAATGAAGTGAGTTAAAAGTATGCCCGTTGATATTGTTATATGCCAATGAGTTGACTGCAACTCAAGGAGATGCTATGCACCATAGTTCTTAACTGCCCAATTGTGAGCTGATCTTAATGTCTCAGACAGACCTACCATCATTACCCCAGTTACTGTGTCAAGCCATCTCATCAAGTGTTTTTCCTGCCCTGTGCTGTCCCTCTACCATTCCAAACATGATGTCATTCTCTGAAGACTGGACCCTCCTGGCTACATGCTCAAAGTACATGAAATGGAGCTTCAAAATCTTTGCCTACAAAGAGGAACTTGCAGGACAGAGCAGTTTGTTCTTTTGCAGTCTATGGAAAATTCAACACTCTTTTCTAGTACCACCACTCAGAGACATTTTCAAATCTCTGATGCATGGTAATTGCAAAGACCATGGCCTGGCTCAGGCACATCTTAGTCAGTAGACTAGCATTGTTGCTCTTCAGTACTCTGGAGAGTTCCCTATCAGCAGATTTCCTCAGGTAACTCAAAGACATTGTCAAACTCTGATGCATAGCAAGTAATTGCAAAGACTATGGCCTTTATCAGGTGGATCTTAGTCACTAATCTCATATTGTTGCTCTTTCACACACTACAGAGGTCTCTATCAGCAGATTTCACAATGCAATTAGTATTTTGATTATCTGATTGCTGGTTCCAAGAGTATTTATTGTGGAACCAAGCAGAAATTGTTAAGAACCTCAATCTCAACCTGGGGTTTTTGTTTTGTTTTGTTTTTTGTTTTTGTGGGTTTTTTTCCGTTGAGCTTCAATCCATATTGAAGACAACAGCCCTTTCAAGGACTTTAGGTGTGCATAATTGAGAGAGAAGGAGAAGGAGGAGGAGGAGGAGGAGGAGGAGGAGGAGGAGGAGCAGAAGCAGAAGCAGAAGCAGAAGCAGAAGAAGAAGAAGAAGAAGAAGAAGAAGAAGAGGAAGAGGAGGAGAATGGTATTAAGAAACAGGTTTACTTGAGTCAATGCTAATATTTCCTCATACTGATGTAGAAAAAGGATGATCAATTTGTCTAAAGATAAAATTATACTAAACTATATTGAATTTATCTATTACTTTTTGGTTCTGTTTTCTCAGATTTAAAAAGTTCCAAGATAAACTCAAAAGACCCTAACCAGATTAATTGGCACAGTGACTGCCGCAATAGGCTCAAGTATATCAGAAATTATGAGTATGGGACAGGATAAGACAGGGTTCAGAGCTATTCATAGGGTCACTCTGAGTCATATGTAACTCAACTTCAATTAACAAGATGATACACTTAAAATTTGACTTCAATATTTTATAATTTTAAGTTCAAAATTCCAATATCTAAGGTGTTGTTTATTGCTGTTTATTGTTTCTGCTCACTCTTAATTTGTTTTGTCTGTTCAGACAACTGGTTATATTTTTATTTTTGTCTTTCATTAAAAATTATTATATATTGGTTTAAATACAAAGTTCTAATATATTGTTTTGTAGAAAAGATCTTTCCATTTCCTTTATGTTCTTCTAGAGTATTTGTCCTTATGGGACTGAGTTAGTTCAGTTAGCATAATGCTCCCCAGTCCCTCCCCAGTTAAGTTGTGATTTACAAAATCATTGCTCCTGTGTGCTGTGTATTATTCTATTGTGTGAATGTACCATAATTTCTCAATCCATTCAATTGTGCTTGGACATTTGGATTGTTTACATGTTCTTGTGTTGGTGAACAATGCTGCTGCGAACATTGGTGTACAAGTATCCTTGCCTCAGTTTTCGTTTTGCTGTTTCAGCTTTCTGAAGGTAGCAGTCCAGTTTTGCAAGCACCATTTGTTGAAGAGGTTGCCATATTTATTCCTATCTCCAAAAAGGGTATCCGAAAGAGTGCCAGGGAAAGATGTATCTGTGTTCGATAGACTATGCAAAGGCATTTAACTGTGTTGGTGGTGGTGATATTGGTGGTGTTGGTGTTTGCCTTCAAGTTGAGCACGACTCACAAGGACCCTATGAACAAAAGGCCTGAAGTCCCTCTACAAGTATTGACATTTACCAAAGTTCATAGAATTTCCGGAGGCAAGTTGTTTAGGAAGTGGGTGCCACTCCTGCTTCCAAACCTGTCACAGAATGTTATTGGTTGAGTCACCTGTAATGCACAGTGATCACATGTATAGGAGCCCTGAACCCTTTCCTGTTCTGAGCCAGTCTCACTAATTCCAAAACACCAATCCCCATTGCCCCAGTTATTGTAGATCACAAGAAATTGTGACTTACTAGAGGAGAATGGGAATCCCAGAATACCTCACTGTGCTCATGTGAAATCTATATTGGACCAAGAAGCAGTCATTAGAACAGAGAACGGAAACACCGCATGGTTCAAAATCAGGAAAGAAGTGTGTCAGGGATCTGTCCTGTCTCCAAACCTTATCAATATAGATGAGGAACAGTTCATTCAGAAAGCTGGGCTTTATGAAGAAGAGTGTAGTATCAAAATTGGAGTACCACTCATACACAACTAATATAAAACTTTGCTTATCAAAACTGAGAAGAATCTGAAATGTTTTCGTTTTTTCTGCAGGTAGCAGTTCAGTTTCGCCAAGCCATTTGTAGAAGAGGTTATCCTTTCCTTATTTGATAAGTTTTATTTCCTCGTTGAATATCAGTTGACCATAGATAGATAGGTTCATTTCTGGGTTTTTGATTGCGTTGCATTGGCTATGTGCCTCTGTAACTTTACGAATACCATGCTCTTTTGGTTATTACTGATGTATAGTAGATTTTGAGGTCAAAGAGTGCTATGTGTCCCATTTAATTTTTGTTTTTCAGAAATGCTTTGTTTATTTGGGGTCTCTTTCCTCTCCAAATAAACTTGACAATTTCCTTATTTATCTCCTTGAAGAATAAATTTGGAATATGTATTGGGATTGCTTTGAATATATTGATTGCTTTTCGTAGGATTATAATTTTTACTATATTTGGTTTTCTTATCCATGAAGAAAGAATATTTTCGGTTCATTTAGATCTTTATTGTTTCTGACAGAAATTTTCTGTAGTTTTCTTTATATAGGTCTTTTGCGTCTCTTGTTAGCTTCATACCCAAGTATCTAAATTTGTAAATAGCAATTATAAATAGTGTTGCTTTCCTGGTTTCCTTTTTTGAATTCTCTCTTACTGTAGAGAAATCCCATTAAGTTTTGGATATTGATCTTTTATCTTATCCCCCAACTAAATTGGTCCACTAACTCTAACAGATGTGTTGTTGTTGACTCTTTGGGGTGTTCTGTGTACACTATCATATCTGCATATAGTGAGAGTTTAACCCTTTTTTTGCTGATCTTTATTCTTTTTATTTCCTTCTCTTGTCATATTGCCCAAGTTAAGTACTTCCATTACAATAAAGAATAGAAGTGGTGACAGTGGGCATCATTTTCTGGTCCTTATTGATAAAGAAATGCTTTTAATCTTTCTCCATTGAGAATGATATTGGCTCTTGATTTGACATATATACTCTTCAGTATGTTCAGGAAAATGCCTTGTATTCCAATTTTGCTGAGTGTCCTAATAAGGAAGGGGTGTTGAATTTTGTCAAAAGTCTTTTCTGCATCAATTGCTGGGATCACATGGTTATTGACATTTAGTTTGTTAATGTGATGCATTTCATTGATTGATTTTCTTATATCAAACCATGCTTGTGTAAAAGTTATCTCAATTGGTCATAATGAACTCTGTGTGTGTGTGTGTATTGTATTCTATTGGCGAGGATTTTGTTGAGGATTTTTGCACCTATGTTCATAAGAAATATTTGTCTATAATTTTCTATTTTGGTAATATCTTGGCCTAATTTTGGTATTGAGGTTATACTTACTTTATAGAATCTCTTTCATATTATTCCTACTTCTTCTATTTTTTGAAAGAATTAAAGTAGAATCAGTGATAGATCTTCTCTGAATATTTCGTAGAATTTACCCTTGAAGTCATCTGGTCCAGGACTTTTATTGTGGGGGAATCTTATGACCTACTCAGTATCTTCCTTTGTGATAGGTCTGTTCACATGTTTTATAGCTTTCCTTCTCAGTCTGGGTAGGACATGAGTTTCAAGGAATTTCTCAGTTTTCTTTCAAATTTTTTAGGGTTTAACTTTTCACAATTATATAGTATAATAGATTCAATTTCCTCTGGTTCTATTGTGGTGTTACCTCCATCATTCCTTAGTCAATTTTTTTATGCTTGCCAGTGGTTTTTATATTTTATTAACCCTTTTGAAAAACCAGCTCCTGGTTTGCTGATGATTTTAAATGTTTTCTGTTTCCCATCTCATTTATTTCAGTTAATTATTTTTATAAGTTACTTTCTTCTAAGGGTTGTGAGGTTATATTGTTGTTCTTTTTTCTACTTGATAAAGATATTGAGGTAGAACATTAATTCTATTTTCTTTCTTTGTTTTATTTTTTTTTCCAATGTATTTGCCTATTGCTATGAACTGCCCCCTGAGGACTGCCTTGGTTGCATCCCAAAGGTGTTGGAACGTTGTATTTTTATAATCATTTGTTGCAAGATTTTTCTTTTATTTTATCCTTTATCTCTTCTATAACCCAATCATATTATAGCAGGGTGTTATTTAGTTTCCACAATGATAGTTTTATAAGCTTTATTTTCTTGTAGTTAATTTCTTGTTTTATGCCATTGTGGTCTGAGAAGATGCTTTGTATTGCTTCATTGTTTGTTTGTTTTTTAAATGTATTCATTCTTGCTTTGCTCTCCAATATGTGGTCAGTTCTGGAAGAATGTACCATGTGCATTTGAGAAAAAATTGAATGGAGTTTTGTTGGGTATAATACTTAGAATACATCCATAAGTTGAGTTGGCTGACTGTATAGTTTAGATCTGCTGCATCTTTGTTAAGAGGTTTTTGTTTATTTGTTTTTTGTTTGTTTTTTTTTTGTTGTTGTTGTTTTTGTCGGTTGAATTATCCTTTGGTGAGAGTGGTGTGTTAATGTCTCCTACTGCTATGTGGCCCTATTATTTCTTTCTTCTGTTAACAGTTGTTTTATGTATTTTGAAGGTCTATCATTTGTTGCATAAATGTTTACCAAGATTGCGTCTTCCTGATCTACTGTGCCTTTTATCATTATATGGTGCTTTTTCTTATCTTTCACGTGATTTTCATCCTGAAGTCCATTTTTTTCAGAGATTAGTGTTTCCACTCCTGCTACTTTGTAGATGCCATTTGTTTGGTGTATTTTTTTTTTTGCAGCTTTTGAATTTGAGTTTATCTTTCTCTTCATAAATTAGATATGTCTCCTGCAAACAACCTTTTGCTGAGTTTTGCTTTTTTATCTTCTACTACTCTTTTCTCTTGATTGTCACATTTCGTTCATTCACATTAAATGTGATTATTATCAGGTAAATTTTACCGGTGCCATTTTGCTGTGTTTCTTTTTCTGTTGTTTCTGGTTACTATAGTTCATCCACTTTCCTTAGGTATCTCAATGTGAAGGACTTCCCTTAAAACTTCTTGTAGATTTGGTCTTGTTTTTACAAATTTCCTAAGTTCCTTCTTTTCTGCAAAAGATCTAATTTCTCCTTCATATTTGATAGAGAGCTTTGTTGAGTACAGATCCTTGAATGGCAATTGTTTTTTCCAAACTTCTGTATATGCCATTCTATTATCTTCCAGCTTGCATGGTTTCTGATTTGGTTTTTCTCATGCTGCTTATAGAATTCTATCTAATCTTTTATTTTGGAGAATTTGACTACAATATGTCTTGGTGTTTTTCTTTTTTGGGTCTTGTCTATTTGGTGTTCACTTAGCCTCTTGAATGTGGATTTCCTCATTCTTAATAATACCTGTAAATTTTCTTCTAGTACCTCTTCCACAATTTTTTCAGTGATTTCTCCATCCCTCTCATATTCTGGAAGTCTAACAATACATATTTGGTTCCTTTTGTTGCCATCCTATATAATTCTAATGTTTTCTTCATTTTCTTTGTCTCATCTCTCATTTTTTCCCTAGTATGTTTCTAATGAAGTTCTTGTTTTTTGCTCACTGACACTCTGCTCCATCTCTTCTGTTCTACTTTTTTTCCTTCTCCAACATGCTTTACACATTTATCATTTTGGTCTTAATTTCAGTCTTCATATTGTATTTGGGGGAAATAAAGAAAAGAAAGATGAGCAGAAATATTTTATTTTCTCTCATAAATGTTTTTCTTTTCTACCTGTCTAAGTATGATGTACAGACACTTATCTTTATAGGGTGATGATATGTATAGTTTACCTAAAATATGTCTACTTGAGGCTGTTATCCTGGTATTATATCTAGATTTACATTCCTCAAATATTTGTTTTATTTTCTTTTAATTAATTATTATAAACTCTTGGGGCATTAAAATAAGCCAGGATAGTTTGAGTAAAATGTTAGAGATTCAGATTTTCCCAAGAGTACCAGAGACTTTACATGAGTATGACATATTCATTGAAACACAGAAGACTTAGGAGTTGTCAAGTTCAGTGCAAAATAGTGCTAATTTCTTGCAGCAGTAGAAGAACTAGGATAGCTTTGGGCTCAATTGATATTTGAGTAAATCTATTAATTGCTGAATTCTCAATTATATATGTGGGGCTTACAGTAATGCCAAAGAATTTATTAAAAAAAATTAGGACACTAATAAGGTCATGATTTCAATCAACAACAATAGTCAGGAATAGGGAGCACTTGTAGCCTACTGTCAAAAAACTGTGTTGCCATCTTGAAGGCATGCAGTTTGAATCCACCAGCTGTTCCATGGGAGAAGGGTGCACAATATTCTCCCATGTGATTAACTGCTTCTGAAAATGCACTGGAGGGAGTTTTGGGTCAGTTTTGACTTCATGGTACACAACAACAACAACAACTACAAATACAACAATCAGGAGTAAAATATGTCCATGATATTTTGAATGGAAATATTAAATTTGAACAACAGGGACTGAAGATGGATTAGATTTCTTTACAAACTTGATCACTTTCTCCTCATTTTATATAAAGACTGCCGATGCTTTTGTTTCTTCACTATGCAGGAGCACATTACCAGGAGATGGTCTGCCCTGGAGACCCCAACCAGCACCACCCAGGAACACATTGGGAGATATCTGTACCTGCGAGATCACAAGTTGCAATGCATCAGGAGGCCCAGAGCATCAACATCTCCTGGAAACAAACAAACAAAAAAGTGACAGAAGTGACTGTAGACTTGAGACATCCATCACACTGAGGGTTAGTTCAGGCCTCACTTAGTATCCACTCATGAAGGATCGGTGAGGAGTGGATAGGTAATGGGACAGAACGGGGGAGGAGTACATGTAGGGACACACCTGAATATGGAGAATCAACATTGAATTTATCCAGAAGTTTTGCAATAGTGTTTAATTCTTGCAGCAACAGAACGTGAATAGCTCTGAATCAAATGAATTTTTGAGCAAATCTATAAATTGTTGAATTATTAATTATGTCTATGGTTTTTACAGTTGTCATTGTGTGCTATTGAGTCAGGACTGACCCATTGCTGAACCTCTAGTGGGTTTTCAGAAGCAGTTATCACATTAGAGATGGTTGTTCATCCTTCTTCTCCCACAGAGCAGCTGGTGGATT
>NW_006399948.1:5303110-5303666 GCF_000299155.1 Elephantulus edwardii
GCCTTTGGAACTGCAGCACAGCTTCTTGCCATAATACTGTCAAGCAATTTATTTTTAAAAAATTTGGACACTGATCAGGAGTAAAATGTGTCCCTGATAATTACCGTATCACGTGCTGATGCTCTTAATACTCTAAAATGTTTAAGGTTGCTTGTCAATCATCTGCTCTTTGGGGTAAAGTTCTTGTTTGTCAGATGTTGTATTACATCCAAGCTTCAAAATTAAGACAAACTATGAAGACGAAATGGCCATCCATTTCTAAAATATGAGGATTTCAAAACCCCTATGAACAACAGAGAACACTTAAACTATTAGATAAAGCACTGAAGGCTGACTCCTTAATTTAGGAAACACAAAATGAGGAGAATCCTTTTGCATGCACTCACTAATAATTGGAATGTGGGATATATGAAGCATAAATGTAGACAAATTGGACATTGTTTAAAAAGAAATGTTGTTATTGTTTTGTGTTGTCAAGTCACTTGTGACTCATAGTGGTCCTATATATAACAGCTCTGAACCTGGCTCCAACCTGTGCCAACCTCTGGCACACCTA
>NW_006399948.1:5304376-5305311 GCF_000299155.1 Elephantulus edwardii
AGTCTTCAGACTGACATCATTTCTCTTCAGTACTCTGGAGAGGTTATACACGGCATTAGAAAGCTGAGATGGATTACCATCGGCCACATTGAATCAGTCAATCATATTATCTAGTTTCTTGAAAATAAAATAAAATAAAGTGAAAAAGAATGGAGTTATGTTTATAGTCAAAAGTCCGCTTGTATGTCCACCCTGAAATACAATGGTGTGAGTGATAGGATAATATCCATATGCATACAAGGAAGTCTTTTTAATACACTGTCATTCAAATATATGTATTAAAAACCAAAGCCAAAGAAGAATAAATAGAAGATTTCTTCAAACTTTTGCAGTTTGCTATCAATTGAACATGCAGCAAAGATTCATTAATAAAAAATCATGATTAGGATGTAATAGATGGAAATAAGAAAGAAGGATCAGTACACAAACTATGTGAACTTGGTAATAGAAATGAGGCTGGAGATAGAATAACAGAATTTTGCACAACCAATGATTAATTCATTGTAAATACTTTTTATTAAAAAAGATATATGGTGACTGTACACATTGATCTCATCTGACAAAGGAATCATATTTACTGCATCTGTGAAAAAAATTGTTGGAGAGGATCATTATCAGCTGTGCAAACCAGGCCAGGTGCTAACTGTGGAACAGATCTGATGAATTACTGATGGGAAAGTTCAAATATTGTTGTTGAGTACTGTACAGTCAAGTATGACTCATAGTGACCCAATAAACAAAAGATCTGAACCCTATTATATCCTACACCAGCTTCACACTTTCTGACACAAAATAACCTATTGCTGCAATCAACATATCAATCCACCCTTCTCAGCATCAGATGAAGTTAACGAAAATTAAATCAAATCCACAAAAATGAAAAGATGACCTTGATCCTATCTTACTTGAATTTAAAAACCATCTCAAGAACGTTT
>NW_006399948.1:5306886-5316867 GCF_000299155.1 Elephantulus edwardii
GGGTGTACGCCAGGGATGCATCCTGTCTCCTCTCTCTTTTGAACATTTATGAATGAAAATCAGATGAGCTTTGGGAGGAAATCAAAATTATTAACCAGGAAAATGCGAGAGGTTATTACAAAAAGAGAGCAGGAAGCAAAAACTGAAATGGATTTCAAATGACACATTGAATGTTGCACTAGAACTCCGAGAAGCCAAAACAATGGGACAAAATTAAGACATTAAAAACCTGAAATAAAGATTCCAAAGGGGATCCAAGAAAGAAAAAGCAAATATTATAATAATAAAATATTAAAATAACTGGTGCTAGAAAATAAAAAGGGACAGACCCACTAGGCATTTCTTAAGCTAAAGAGGTAAAGGACATATTTAAGGCCTTAGTTGTAATACTTAAAGATTCTGTGGGCAGAATATTGACTGTTCTAGGGAAGCATAAGAAGAAGATGGAAGGAATACACAGTCACTGTACAAAAGTCTCTACTGACGTAGAACAATTTCATGAAATAGCATAAGTTCAAAAAACAATGGTATTGAAGGAGGAAGTTCAATCTGCTCTGAAGGAATTAGAAAAAATAAGGTCCCGGAAATTAATGATATACTAATTGGCATATTCTAACAAAGAGATGCAGTCTTGGATGTGCTCATCAGATTGTGCCAAGAAAGCTGGAGGACAGCTACCTAGGTGACTGACTTAAAGAGATCCGTATTTATTCCCATTCACAAAGAAAGGGGATCCTACAGAGGGTGGAAATTTTTAAACAGTAGGAGGACCTCATGCACTTGCTGCAGAGGGTCAAGGACTGCAGCCTTCAGTATGGACTGAGGCTCAATGTCAAGAAGACAAAGATTCTCACCACTGGACCAATTGGTAGCATCAGGATGGACGGCGAAGAGGTTGAGATTGTTCAGAGGTTCAGTTTGCTCAGCTCCACGGTCAACACTCTTGGCACCAGTAGACAGGAAACAAAAAAAAAACAACAACATATTGCGATGGCAAAGTCTGCTGTTAGGGAGCTCTCTAAAGTACTCAAGAGCAATGGTATCTTTCTGGAGACTAAGGTGCTTCTGATACAGACCATGGTCTTTGCAATCACTTGTTATGCATCAGAGAGTTGGACAATGACTAGGGAGGATAGAAGAAGAATTGATGCCTTTGAGCTGTGGTGCTGGAGAAGAGTATTGAATGTACCTTGGACTGCCAAGAAAACAAACAGATTCATCCTGGAGAAGATTAAACCTGGCTACTCCTTGGAGGCAAGGATTCTGGGGCTTCGTCTGACATACTTTGGACATGTTCTAAGGAGAGACAGGTCCTTGGAGAGGGACATCATGATTGGTAGGGTGGAGGGACAGCGCAGGAGGGGAAGACCCTCTATGACGTGGATTGATTCAGTGGCTGGGGTAATCAGGATGGGTGTGTCAGAGACAGTGCGATTGGCACAGAATAGAGCAGTGTTTAAGTCTGTTGTATGTAGGGTTGTTATGAGTCGCAAATGACTCGATGGCACATAACAACAACAACAATTAGTAGTACCACAAGCCAATAAAATCTTGTTGAAGATTATCCATAATTGACTGGAACAATACATAGACATAGAATTGCCAGATCTAAAAGCTGGGGTTTAAAGTGGATCTAGAGATATCCTTACCAATGTCAGGTTTTGGCTGAAAGCAAAATGTACCAAATAATGTCCATTTGTATTTTATTGACTATACAAAGATATTTGACTATATAGATCACAACAAATTGAGAAGTTTGGAAATCCAAGAACACTTGATTAAGCTCATATTAAATTTGTGCTAGACCCTAAAGCTATTTTAAAAATAGAACAAGAAAATTCTGTATGGTTCAAAAATCAATAAAGAGGTACATCAGGAATGTGTCATTTTTGCACACCTTTTTAATCTATATGTGGAACAGATCATTGGAAAGTTTAACTTTATCAAGAAGAATTGGAGAAAGACTCATCAACAACCTGTACTTTTCAGATGACACAAAATTGCTCACTGAATCTGAAGAGAGCTTGAAGTGTTTACTGCAGATGTTCAGGGACTACAGTCTGCAATATGCATTGTAGCTCAATATTAAGAAAACAAAGATTCTCATCACTGGGCTATTTGGCAACATCATGACAGATGGAAAAGAGATTGAAGTTCTTAGCCATTTCATCTTGCTCAGATCTACAATCAATATTTGTAGCAGTAGTCAGGAAATCAAATGACTAGTTGCTTTAGGAAAGTCTGCTTTTAAGGACCTCTCAAGAGTGCTGAAGTGACAATGTCAGTCTAGATACTAAGGTATACCTGATCCAGACCCTAGTCTTCTAAATTGCTTGCTATGCATCTGATAGATTGGTAGTGACTAAGGATGACATAAGAGTTTTGAACATATCATCGACTGCCACAAGAAGTAAAAGGGCTGTTTTGGAAAGAGTAAAACCAAATTGCTCTTCGGAGGCAAAGATTTTGAAACTCTCACATACTTTGGGAATGTTAACAGAAGGGCCCATTCCTTGGAGAAGAACATCATACTTAGAAGCAGAGGGCAAATATAGGATAAGAAAACCCTGGATGAGACGGATTGACACAGTGACTATGGCAATGGGGTAGGTGTGTCAAAGATGGTGAGAGTGAAGTCTCTCTCAGGGAGGAGTGATAGGGAATGGCAAAGGACACACTGACAAAGAAGATTAATCAGAACTGGCTTTGACAAGCACTGTGGCATTTGGACAAGAACAAACTGGGAGGAGGGTAGAGAGAATAGTGCAACAATGAATGAATGGAAACCCAAAATCTCTGTAAATGTTTATGAAAATTAATAAAATATAATTATAAAAAAAATAAAAAAAAGATGGTGAGATTAGCTCAAGATAGGGTGGGATTCAGAGTTATTGTTAATAGTGTCACTATGAGTGATAGTAGACTGAATAGATAACAACAATGATTATTTTCTTTTTTGATACTTTACCCTAAGGTCAGAGCTATTAATGTGAAATCATTTCAAGTGACACCTTGACAAAAACTTTCCTCATTTTCTTCACTTAATAACTAAAATTAGATTCTAACACTGAAAAAAAATTGCACTTACTTGCCTTGTTGTTATTGTTGTTGTTGTTGTTAAGTGCCATCAAGTTGTAGATGACTCATAGTGACCCTATGAATGAAAGACCTGAGCACTTGTGTAATTTTCATTATTTATCCAAGTTCATAGAGTTTCTGGAGGCAAGCTGTTTTGCAAGTGGATGCCAGTCCTACTTCCAAACTTGTTTTAACCAGGGTACTCAACCTAACACTGTCCACCAGGAATAATCATCACATTTGACATATCAGTGTCACAGCATTTAACTTCACAGCCACCACGAGTTATCTCTGTACAGCAAATGGACAGACTAGTGCTATACCACTTAGAAGAATGTTTGACCAAAAGTAATTAAAACTAGGCTTGAGGGTTGCAGATTAAATCACCCACATTTGGCTTGGTAGCATCTCTTTCTATCCACTAGTCTAACAGAGCTTTCTTATTGTTGTTAAGTGCCATCGAGTCATAGATAACTCATAACAACCTTAAGAACAAAAGACCTGAACACTGTATAACTTTAATTTCTCCAAGTTCATAGAGTTTCAGGAGGCAAGCCTTAGAATGTCATTAATTCTTTGTCCTTTGTTTGCTTCAAGTTCTCTCCTTCCTTCCCTCCTTCCCTCCTTCCCTCTGTCCATCCCTCTCTCCCTCCCTCTCTTCCTCCCTCTCTCGCTTTCTGCTAAAATTAGACTATAGGGTTATTGATTATTTGGCCTGCCTGTAAGATATGCTGCTGATCCATGGAGTGAGAATTTTAGGTGTAGAGATTCTGAAATACTAAGAATAAGAGGTAGTCTTGAAGTCTTAGTGAGACACAAATGTGGCAAAGGGTGAGAAAAAAAATGCTACAAAATCACAATTACTTTTCTGTATTGACGTTTCTGAATCAACGCTTCTCAATATATATATAAGGAATATATGCTTCGTTTGCATAATTTTATTTCATATGGTATTTAAAGAAGTCCCATATACTGACACCCACTTGGGACAAAATCTCAAAAGCAAAAATGGTAATAAAATGTCCCTAAGACTTAAGGGGGGGGGGAAGCCTCAGTGTTACTGTGGTTAAATATTTGACTGCTAACAAAAAGTTGGGCAGTTCAAACCCACCAGCTAGTCTAGGAAGAAAGGTGTAACAGTCAGCTTCTATAAAGACTTACAACCTTATAAACGCTAGAAGAATAGTTCTATTCTGTATTAAAGGGTTTCTATGACCCAAAATTTATTCCATGGCAGTGAGTTTGTTTTTTGGTTTAGGATATACGAAGTAACAAAAACACCCGTATTATTAATCAAGTTGTTGTCCTCGGTTGTAAAAATGTGAAGGGCTATTTAAAATTTATGATTATCGTTGTTGAGTGTCCTTGTGTTGACTCTGACTCATAGAGATCCTGTATGTGTCTATATATTTTATTGTCAGATGATATTGTGTTGACTTTGACTCATAGTGACCCTGTAAACAATGAAGCCAAACCCTGCCTTTTCTTGTGCCATCTTCATCATCTTTGATATACTTGAGCCCATTGCTACAGTTCCTATCTTAATTTCTCTTAGAGAAGGTCTTGCTCGCTTTAGCATAAAAATAATACATAAAGTAATATATAAAACTTAAAGCAAGACTCATTTATATAAATTCCAACTCACAGTGACCCTCCATTCATTTATGAATCTGTACATTTTAACTGGAGAAGATTGCTTTACTTTCTCCTGCAGTGATGCTAATGGATTCAAACCAATAAAAATGTGAAGACTTTGGATTATCAGAGTAGCATACCATCAGAGTACATTAACAATAATGCTTACTATTCAAAAATTGCATATTAATATGATAAAATGTGTGCACATTTTTGTTGCCTATTTGTTAGCAGCTGTGCTGCAATCTCCAAAGCAAGCAGTTCAAATTCATCAGCTTCTCAGTAGAAGAATGGATACTCTACTCAATGGTATATAACAACAATATTTATTAACTGCATAGTATGTATTCACGTATACACAGAAGTACACACACACAAATCACATAGGATAATAATCCTGAATTTAAAGGCAAAATGTCACTTCATATTATATATAATATGATATAAATTTTATATAGTACTTGGCATAAATTAGATTTTCTATATGATTTAATCCAGTGATAAAGCACAAAAGCCTTTTTATATTAAAACATCAAGTCTAGACATCACCAAAATGGCAGAGTATGTAGTTATGCATTTCTATCATCTTATACAACCATTAGGAAACATGTAGAAGCTGTCAGAACCAAACCCCCTCAGATTCTGGAAAACTGTCAAAGTTTATAACAATCAAGTAAGGGCTAAATCAAGAAAAAAGCAACTTAAAAACAGTGGGAAAGCTTTGTGGAAACTCTATTTGGCCTTGTTCCATCCCTTACCTAGCTCAGCAGAAGTCCAAATATAGCAGCTCATGTTCCCAGTGTGAGACTCTTGTCTCTGGTTTTGGAGAGAGCAAGCAGAACATATTTATAAATTACTGTGAATGTCTGTTCTAACCTGTCTGGAGCTAGGAACTAACATAAAGGACTGACATAAAGCATTCATCTCTGTTTTTGCCTAACTCAGAATTCACTTAAGCCAAGAAAAAGAGCAGCTATTATTAAAAACAAACAAACCAAAAACCAAAATTTTTGTTATGAAAGAACAAATTGCAGATGCTTGGGTTAGAAGGTCATTGTTGAAAAATACAAATGGCCTGCGAGAAAAGCTGGAAAGATATTTTTCCCTAGAAATTGAGTGTTTGACAGTACCCATGCATCTGTAGATCCTTATAAAGCCATCTAAAGTCACTTCAAAATTAACCAGTGTTGGAAAAGAGTGACAATACAGAATCAATCTGCAAAGACGGTTGCATACTGTTGAGTAGGAACCGACTTATAGTTGACCCTCCTGCAGGTTTTCAGAGACAGTAAATCACAAAAGAGCTGGTGGATTCAAATATACATGTTTTTGTGATTGCGATGCAGCTTGTTACCACTAGGCCACCACAATAAAAGAGCTCTTTTGGGGTTTTTAGTCTCATTTTTCTTTGTGTTCAAAGAAATCTGTTTTCAATTTCTCTACGGGAGTTCAAAGGAATCTCTGTTAAGGTAGTGTAAGGCAAAAGATAAGGAGCATGGACTTAGCACATGACTACTCATGACCAGGAATGTAGTGTATGGAAAAACAAACAAACAAACAAAAAAGCAGAGAGAGAGAAAGACATACACTTTGGACATGTTGTCAGGAGGAGGTGCCAGTTTTGGGGGGGAGGACGCGGGGTGGAAATAAGGTCATCCAAAAAGAAGACTGTATTATTACAGTGACTGTAATAATCAGCTTGAGCATGGCAGAGATCACAAAGATAGCTAAAGATAGAGCAAAGATTCAATCTTTCTTCAAAGGATTGCTGTGAGTTGTGATCAACTCAGTGGCATCTAATAACAGCCAAAGACAAACAAAAATACAGGACCCATTAGAAATAAAGAAAAAGCAAATTGTTCCTGTACAAGTCTAGATGTTGAATTTATTAGACAAAGCTATTAAAATAATGCTTTTAAATGTGCTTAAAGAGCTAAAGGAAGGCATGACTAAAGAAATAAAGCTAAATTGTTGTTGTTGATTGCTGTGGAGTTGAGCACAACTCACAGCAATCCTATGAACAAAATACCTGAAGCCTTTCTTTAACTCTTGTTGTTTCTCAAAAGTTCATAGAGTTACCAGAGGGATGTTGTTTACATAGTGATTGCCACTCCTGCATATAAATAAACATATGAATAAGCCAAAAGGAATTCTGTAGCAATAAAATAACAGAAATTAAATAACGGTAAGTGAATTTTAAAAAATAGAGGAGCTAAAAAGCAGAGAAAGGAATCAGTGAATCATGGACAGATTTTGTTAGGAACAAAATAAGCGTTTAAACATTAAATTAGAAATTATATATGTTCTCTCATAACCATAGAATTAGTAAAAATCAGCCAGAGAAGTAAAACTGAAAAATTAAAGATTATGTGTTTATTAAACAAACATTCAAAAACCCAAGGAGCAAGTTGGGAGTTTTAGTTGTATAGTTCATAGAGAGCTGGGCTGCTAATACAAAAGCTTTTTCTCTCTGGTGGTTTGAATCAACTAAAGAAGGAAAAAATATATATATATTTCATTGTTATACAATCCCTTCTCCCAGTCCACTTTACTATGCAGCTCTTATTAGAAGAGAAAGATTGCCAGTCTCCCATTTGAGATTTTATAGTCTCAGAAACCTAGTGAAGGGTAAGCTATGAGTTGGTTCCAACTTGATAACAATAAGAGAGAAAAAGAGAGAGAGAGGTCTGCTGAAACATGTTTTCTCTTTATAAACTTCCATTCCATTTTAGACAATTATTTTTGTTATTATTAATTTGTGGTGGTATTTATTATGGTGCCTTTAGCACTAGAATGTATATTTCATACCTTGTGTTCCACATGTATTTTCTCTTTCCTCCTATTTCAGTTTTTAAGTTCTGTATTCCAGTAAAATATACAGTTAAAGATGTAAAATAACCTTTCTGTAGCCACATCACACACCTTCACTAGTCATACCATAATTGTTGCCAATCCAATTTTATACCTTGGTTCACACCCCTGCTCCTAAAAGTCTCTTATAATTACACCAAATTGTGATAATTTCTAATCTCAATAACTATTTGTATCTCATAGTTTGTGACTGTGTCTCTTTTTCTGTCTACTCCATTAGTGTTAAGACTTCTCACTATTGTAACATTAGTTCTTTTCCTCCGATATGTCATCACTCCTACAGCTATAACTATTTAATATGCTTATTTTCAAGTGAATTACATTTTCAATGAATTCTTTCTTGAAACAATTCAAGTCTAATTTATTCACTTCATTATTTATTTTCTTCCTATCATTAATTGATGTCTTGAGACGTAAGCCATCAAACCAAGGGCTGGTTAAGAGGAGAGATGTGTCGAATGGTGTAGGTGGAAGTAGAAAGGGAAAGGGGTGGGTCAAGACACACGTGGCAAGGGTGGGTTGTTACTATTGTTGTCAGGTGCCGTAGAGTTGTAGACGACTCATAGCTACCCTGTGAACAAAAGGCCTGAGCACTGTTCATAGAGTTTCTGGAGGCAAGCCATTTCGGAAATGGATGCCACTCCTGCTTCCAGACTTGTTTTAATCGGGAAGCTCCAGCAAACACAGTCACCATGGGTAACTATTATCACATTTGGCACATCAGTGTGTCACACTGTTCAGCATCACGACAACCATGAGTTACCTCTGTAAAGCAATGCACAGAAAAGTGCTATACTACCTAGAAGAATGTTTGACAGAAAAACAATGTGAATCAGGCCTGAGGACTGCAGATTAGAATCACCCACCTTTGGCTTGGTAGCATAACTTTCTGTCTACTAGGCCAACATAGATCTCTCTATGTCTTCATTGTTATTGTTGTTACGTGCCGTCAAGTCATAGACACTCATAGCAATCCTATGAACAAAAGGCCTGAGCACTGTAACAACACTAAATCTATCGGTCATTTCTCTAATTGGGTAAATGTCTTTCATCTGCACTTTTCTGTAAAATGCATGTCTGTCAGAAACTATTATTAAAAAAAGAAGAAGAAAAAAAGAGCAGGAAGAAGGAGTGACCATCCACTTCTGAAATAACAGGCCATCAAAAACCCTATGTACCATAGAGCTCATTTAGACTAGCAGATATGAAAATTGAGGCTTAGATCTCAGATATGGAAACACAAAGAAAGAGGAACAGCGGTAAGCAGACACTAGTTATAAGAATGAGGAATGTGAGATGCATGAATGTAGGAAAATTAGATGTTGTTAAGAAAGAAATGTTGTTGTTTGTTGTTATGTGCTGTTGAGTCGTTTACGACTCATAGAAACCCTATGTACAACAGCCCTAAACCCTGCTCTATCTTGTGCCAATCGCATGGCCTCTGATACACCCATCCCAATTACCCAAGTCACTGAATCCATCCACCTCATAGAGGGT
The DNA here is from genome assembly GCF_000299155.1 of Elephantulus edwardii. NCBI lineage: Eukaryota > Metazoa > Chordata > Mammalia > Macroscelidea > Macroscelididae > Elephantulus > Elephantulus edwardii. The sequence continues at coordinate 5,315,968 of NW_006399948.1, forward strand.
CTTCCCCTCCTGCACTGTCCCTCCACCCTACTAAGCATGATGCCCCTCTCTAAAGACCTGTCTCTCCTTACAACATGTCCAAAATATGTCAGACCAAGCCCCAGAATCCTTGCCTCCAAGAAGTAGCCTAGTTTAACCCTCTCCAGGATGAATCTGTTTGTTTTCTTGGCAGTCCATGATACCTTTAATACTCCTCTCCAGCACCACAGCTCAAAGGCGTCAATTCTCTTTCTATCCTCCCTAGTCATTGTCCAACTTTCTGATGCACAACAAGTGGTTGCAAAACCCACGGCCTGTATCAGGCGGATCTTAGTCTCCAGAGAGACACTGTTGCTCTTGAGTACTTTAGAGAGCTCCCTAACAGCAGACTTTCCCATCGCAATACTTTTTTTGATTTCCTGGCTGCTGGTGCCAAGAACGTTGACCCTCAGCCAAGGAAACTGAAGCTTTGAACAACCTCAATCTCTTCGCCGTCCATCCTGATGCTACCGATTGGTCCAGTGGTGACAATCTTTGTCTTCTTGATATTGAGCCTCAGTCCATACTGAAGGCTGCAGTCCTTGACCCTCTGCAGTAAGTGCATGAAGTCCTCCTCAGTTTCAGCGAGCAGGGTTGTGTCATCTCCATAATGTAGATTGTTGATAGATCGTCCACCAATCCTAACGCCACACTTCTCCTCATAGAACCCAGCCTCTCGGATAATCTGCTATGCATACAGTTTGAAAAGGTATGGCGATAGGACACATCCCTGGTGTACACCCTTACCAATTTTGAACCATGCAGTGTTGCCCTGCTCTGGTCTGACGACTGCCTCTTCAAGTATAGGTTTCGCATTAGCACGATTAAATGTTCTGGGATTCTCATTCTTCTCAGAGTCAGCCACAGTTTGTTATGATCCAC
>NW_006399948.1:5317793-5330442 GCF_000299155.1 Elephantulus edwardii
CTGAGGAAAATTAAACCGAATCCACAGAAGTCAAAATATGACTTTAATTTCATCCCACCTGAATTTCAGAATCATTTTAGGAACAGGTTTGAGGCCTTGAACAGTAATGAGCGAAGACCAGATGAATTGTGGGAGGATGTTAAATGTGTCATCCAGGAAGAGTGCAATCGGTCATTACAAAGACAGAAGAGGAAGAAAAGACCAAAATGGATGTCAGAAGAAACTCTGAAGATTGCACTGAAATGTAGAGAAACCAAAGCACAAGGAAGAATCCAAGACACTAAAGAGCTGAACAGAAGATTTCAAAAGGCAGCATGGAATGACAAAGCAAAATACTACAATGAAATGTGCAAGGAGTTGGAGTCAGAAAATCAAAAGGGCCAAACTCGTTCAGCATTTCTTAAGCTCAAGGAACTGAAGAACAAATACAAACCTCGAGTTGCTACAATCAACGATGCTTTAGGCAGAATGTTAAATGATCCAGGAGGTATCAAAAGAAAATGGAAGGAATATACTGAGTCATTGGATCGAAAGGAGTTGGCAGATGCAGAAGAATTTAATGAAATAGCATTTGATCAAGAGCCTATGGTGATGAAAGCAAAAGAAAGAAATAGAACACATAAATATTGACATACTAGGTACTGGCAAAGTGAGATGGCTTGGCATGGAACATTTTTAATCACATGATAATATGATCTACTATGCTAGGGATGAAAAGGTGAGAAAAAATGGGATTGCTTTCATAATTTAAAAAAGTCATTTCTAGATCCATCATGAAATACAGTGTGGTGAGTAACAGGATAATATCCATATACATACAAGGAAGTCCAGTGAATAACACTCTCATTCAAATATATGCACTGACAACTAGAGCCAAAGAGGAGGAATGGAAGATTTCTACCAACTTTTCCAGTCAGAAATTGATCAAACATGCAACCAAAATGCAATGATAGTAATGGGTGATTGGAATTCAAAAGTTGGGAACAGGAAAGAAGGATCAGTAGCTGGAAAACATGGACTTGGTGACAGAAATGAGGCTGGATATTGAATGATAGAATTCTGCACATTCAATGATTTATTCATTGCAAATACCTTTTATAAGAAACACAAAAAACAGGCTATAAGCATGAATTTTACCTGATGGTATGCATAGCAATGAAATAGATTAGATTACATCTGTGGAATGAATCATTCAATATCAACTGTGAAAACCAGGCCAGGTTCTGATTGTGGAACAGACCACTAACTCCTCAAATGTAAGTTCAAGCTGAAGTGGAAGAAAATGAACCAGGAACCAATATTTGACCTTAAGTCTATCCGATTCGAGTTTTGAAACCATCTCTGGAACACCAATGAGTGAAGACCAAATGAGCTGTGGATGATATTAAGGATGTCATCCTTGAAGAATGCAAAAGATCATTACAAAGGCAAAAGAGGATGAATAGACTAAGGTGGATGTCAGATGAGACTCTAAATATTACATTAGAGTGCCGAAAAGCCAAAGCTAAAGAAAGAAATCAAGAAAATAAAGAGTTGAACAGAAAAGTTCAAAGGGCAGCTTGGGATGCCAAAGCAAGATATCATAATAATGAAATGTGCAAAGAGCTGGAGTCAGAAAATCAACAGGGCCAAATTCGCTCAGAATTTCTTAAGCTGAAAGAATTTAAAAACAAATTCAAGCCACAAGTGGCAATATTTAAAGATCCTTTGGGCAGAATGTTAAATGATCCAAGAAGCATAAAAAGAAGATAAAAGATGAAAAGAGTATACAGAGTCACATACCAGAAGGAATTGGTGATCACAGAAAAATTTCATGAAATAACATATAAGCAAGAGCCTGTGTTGATGAAAGAAGAGTTCAAGCGTCTCTAACAGAATTGGCAAAAAATAAGGCTCCAGTTGTTGACGGCATACTAACTGACATATTTCAACAAATACATGCCGCCCTGTATGTGCCCACTAAGTTGTGTCAAGAAATCTGGAGGACAGCCACCTGGACAACTGACTGGAAGAGATCGATATTTGTTCCCATCCCAAAGAAAGCTTACTTCACAGAGTGTGGAAATTATCAAACAATATCATTACTATCACATGCAAGTTAGATTTTTCTGAAAATTGTCCAAAAATGACTGGAGCAACCCGTCAACAGAGAACTGCCAGATGGGCAGGCTGGGTTTAGAAGAGACTAGTACTAGGAATATTAGAGCTTGTTAGATGAATATTGGTTGAAAGCAGAGAGTACCAGAGGAATGTCTATCTGTGCTGAATTGACTATGCAAAGGCTTTTGACTGTGTGAATCACAACAAAGTGTGGCTGACTCTGAGAAGAATGGGAATCCCAGAACATTTGCCTGTACTTATACGAAACCTATACTTGAACCAAGATGCAGTCATCAGAAAAGAGGAATGAGACACTGGTTCCAAAATGGAAAGGGTGTCTGACAATGATGTATTTTGTCTGCATACCTCTCAATCTGTACATAGAGAAGATCTTCTGCGATGCTGGGCTGTATGAGAAGGAATGTGGCATCAGGGTTGGAGGAACAGCAACAACCTCTGTTATGCAGATGACTCAACCCTGCTTGCTGAAACTGAGGGGGACCTGAAGCACAGCCTTCAATATTGATTGAAGTTCAACATCAAGAAATCAAAGATTCTCACCCCTGGGCCAATTGGCAGCATCATTATGGATGATGAAGGGATTGAGATTGTTAAAAGTTTTAGTATGTTTGTCTCAATAATCACCGCTCTTGGTACCAGCAGCCAGGAAGTCAAGAGACAAATTGCATTGGGAAAGTCCTCTGTCAGAGACTTCTCCAGAGTACTGAAGAGCAATAATGTCAGGCTGGACACTAAGTTGCACTAGACCCAGGCCATAGTCTTTGCAATTGTGTGCTATGTGACAGAAAGCTGGACAGTGACTAGGGATGAGAGAAAGAAAATTGATGCCTTTGAGCTGTGGTGCTGAAGCAGAGTGTTGAATATTCCATGGACTGCTAGGAGAACAAATAGGTTTGTAAAACTGGGCGGCTCTTAGGAGGCAAAGATTCTGAAGCTTCATCTGACATATTTTGGGGATGTTTTAAGGAAGGACCATTCCTTGGAGAGGGAAATCATGCTTGGGAGGGTGGAGGGACAGCACAAGAGATGAAGACTCTCAATGAAATGGATTGATTCAGTGATGGGGTAATGAGAGTAGGTGTGTCAGAGACAGTGAGGTTGACACAGGATGGAGCAGGATTTAGGGCTTTTATACCTAGGGTTGTTATCAGTCTCAAGTGACTCGACATAACAGCAACAACAACATCCTTTTATCATCATTTCCAATCTTAGTTAATGACAACTTTCTTCCCTAACATGCAAAGCAGAAACAAAAGTAATCTCACTTTCAACCCTTTTAAAACCCAAAGCATGTTTACGTCATTTCGTTAATATTTCTTCTGTTCAAGCTATACTTTCAATCCTTTCCCCCCTGCCTTAAATATAAATCTTATCATCTTTTTTCTGGATTATTGCAATGACTCCTTAACTGGAAGAGTTAGTTTCTATTTTTCCCTTGAATTAACACTGCAGGCTTTAGTGAAGTTAATATTGCAGGTATTAATCTGACCTTGACATTATTTGGCTTTAATTTCACAATGTTCCCTGCTATTGCTGTTTTGCAGTCCAAATTTTCTTTTTTTAAGTTCACAACAATTTCTGACTCTACACATTTCTAACTATAATCTTCACAATACTCTTATCCAAACTTCTTATATTTTTCCCCATATAGGATTTTTTAACCATTATTATATCACTATGTACTAAAGCATCTTTTGTGAGGGGGGATAAACAACTTACATTTTCCCCTCTGCTTTCTTCTTGTTGTTTTTTTAATAACATAATTCCTATGTCATGAGGAATGTGGCATCAGGATTAAAGGAAGACTCATCAACAACCTGTGTTATTTATACAGATGATGCAACCTTGCTTGCTGAAACTGAGGAGGACCTGGAGCACTTGCTACAGAAAGACAAGGAGTTCAGTCTTTACTATGTATTGAAGCTTAACATCAAGAAGACAAAGATTATAACCACTGAGTCAATTGGCAGCACCATGATAGCTTAAGAAAAAAATGAGGTTATTAACAATTTCAGGTTGCTCAGCTCCACATTCAAATACTCTTGACACCAGCCATCAGAAAATCAAAAGATGAATTGCATTGGGAAAGTCTGCAGTCAGGGAGCTTTTCAGAGTGCTTGAGGAGCAATGATGTCAGTCTAGAGCATAAGGTGTGCCTGAGCCATGCCATGACTTTTGCAATTACTTGCTATGCAACAGAGAGCTGGACAAGAACTAAGGATGACTAATTGATGCCTTTGAGTTGTGATGGTGGAGAAAAGTATGGAATATACCATGGACTGCCTGGAGAACGAATAGATCTCTCTTAGAGAGGATGAAACTAAGTTTCTCCTTGGAGACAAAGGTTTTGAAACTCTGTTTCACATACTTTGGGCAATTGACCAGGAGGAACCTGTCCTTGGAGAAGGACATCCTACTCAGGTGGGTGGAGGGACAGCACAGCAGAGGAAGACCCATGATAACATAGATTGACACGATAACTGGGGCAATGGGATTAGCTTTGCAGGAGTCAGTGAGACCAGCTCAGGACAGGGCAGAGTTTGGAGTTGGTGTACAAAGGGTTGCTATGAGTTGTGGGTGACTCAATGACACATAACAACAGCATAAGAACAAGTAGTTACTTTTTGTGCTAATGATATTTGAGCTTAATATTTTTTAAATATTTAAAATACATCTTTACATTGCACAAAAGTATCTCTAAGTTATATATATATATATATATACATTCAGACACTACTTTCTTCTACACTATCTAAATTAGTTGATAAAGTGAGCATATTATTTTTGTCCTGCTTTGCTTCATGGATTTTGGGTTAAATTTAAAATTATTACTTCCTTTTTTCTCATGATATTTTATAATAGAAATTCTACACTTGTTAACGGAAGTCTCACTCACTGCCTTTGAGTCAGAATAAACTTATAGACCCTTCATCAATATTTTGAGGCTGTAAATCATAGTAGGAGGAGATTATCTTTCTTTCTCTCACAGAGTCTCTGCAGGATTTGAGAGACTAGAGACATGTACCTTTTCGGTTAGCTGCATAACTCAACTATGATGACTTACCAGTAATCCTGACCAGATAACAAGCTCAGTTAGTAAGATCAAATATTATCCTGTTTTATTTGCAAATATACATATGAAAACATTGTGAATATAACAAAAATACTGTAAATAACCAACTTCAGAAAACATAAATTTATATTGTCACAGTGAGAATTCTTGAAGTCAGAGTTTAAAGTGTTATCTGTAAAGAAAGCCCTATTGCTCTATTGGCTCTCAAAGAAAGTCTTTGTCTATTTTTAGTTTCTGCTTCTGGGTTAACTTCAAGTATCTTGGCATCTCTCTTTTCCTTCTCTCTTTGCTTGTCTTAATCTGCTTTTTTATATCTTATACATGATGAATTTACAAACCTTGTTACACTAATCCTGTCATGGCAGCATAACAGAATAAGGCAACATATTTCAAAATCTGATTATATCCGCAGACATCAGGTTAAGATTTTCAACATTTATCTTGGGGAAACACAAATGAATATCTCACACATCCTAACATACTATGCCATACATACACTCATTCTCTCACCAGCCAATAAATAATTGTGTTATATGGTAATTGTAAACCTGTAGAAGAAAACAATGTCATATATTTTCCTCCGTAAAAATAAAAGAAATACTTTTAATTGGTGAGAGAAATTTGTACTAAAACATTCTGTGAAGGGTCCTGCACTTTTATTTATCTGTTGTCTAAATTTGAAACTAAGGTGAACTCTGTTCGCTCAGGTCTATATGTATGTAAACCCTAAAAAATATATATTAATCTTAAACTCTTTATGAAGACATAGTAATTTTTTGTTGTTGTTCATTGCTTCTTGAAAATAACTGAACATACAAGTAAAATTATGAAACTTGCTTTGTTATAGAAACATATAAAGCATGATTATGAGAAAGAAGATAAAGATTCTAGAAACTAAGTAGGCTCTGGCCTTTCTTATTCAAGTAAACATTACACACACTTACACATAATGTAAAAATATTTGGACTTATTAAAAACAAGATTAGTTTGTATTTATTTTGGAGTATAAGATAAAGACAAAAATGTTGTGCTACCACAATTAACAAACATTTTCTTCTCATTTTGTTTATTGGATGTCTCTTGCTTATTTACCAATGACAATCCTAACACTTTTTCTCACCTTAAAGTTAAGAATTATTAATTTGTATCATCACATTGCACCTGTTTCTTGAGAAACTCACTAAATCTAGAGAATATACTAATTCCCTAAAGCTCTCCCTCCAACAACTCAGTACAACTACAAACCCCATCAAAAGCCTTTACTATCTCACTTTTCATGAGAAGATCTAATATTCTCTTTGGAGTCTAGTATTCTTCTGAAACATATAATCTTATTTTTTAGACTGTAGGTGTGTATCTAGTTACTTTATTCAATAACATTTATGAATCATGCATTAAGCAGTAAAAATGTGCCAGTTAGATCTGATTATCACTATTGAAGCTTTTCTTTAAAAATTAAAATTTTTACTACGTCAGTGTGCTATAAATCTGATGGCATGTCAGAATCATATGAAAATTCTAATAAAATGTGTGTTAGAGAGTGCTTAACTGTGGTACACTCAAAGGATTTCTCAGTAGAAGCTAATAAGCAGAAACAATAGAGAAATTCTTGCTTAAAGAATGGTTCTAGTTTATTTTGCCTCATTACACTTCCAGGGCTTGCATCTTGGTTCTTTATGTTCCATGGCATCTTTCATTGAAATTATAGGCCCTTGCTTTAGAAACTCTTTCGAAAGAAAGTTCTTTGACTGTGCTTAACATACTATAAGTGAATTTTATATAGTGTCTATCATATGGTTTCAACAGAAGGCTTACCTTTCTCAGGAATTTTGAAGTCTAGGTTTAATAGAATTGCAAAGCTCGCTTTTTACTTAATGAATAGGTCTTTTTTCTTTTTCTTTTTTTTTTTTTTCTTCACTGACTGTAATATTTTAGATTCCTTAAGCATTCTTGGAGCCTTGTAGACATAAAAGAGACCAAACTCACTGCCATCAAGTAGATTCTGACTCACAGTGATTTTATAGTACAGAATAGAATTGCCCCATAAGGTTCAGAAGCTGTAAATATTTATGGAAACAGACCATTATATATACTTTTTCTGCTGAGAACATGGTGAGTTGGGACCACTGATCTTTCGGATAGCAGCCAAGCACTTCAACCATTGATTTGACAGGGCTACTTTTACTTCTAGGTTTAGGAAGGACATTTTCTCCTAATTTTTTTGTACAGAATAATTTCCTGAAAGTATTTTCTCTCCTGTTAGGGCCATTTAACTCTCCAGCTTTCATCCATTAAACATTTCCCAGACCCAGCAATTCAAAGGTCTTACTGTTTAATGAGCTAGTGCCTGATAAATTTTACTCAGTGGATGCTCTTCAGTTTACCGTTACTCTATATATCACAGGCACTTGCAGAATTCTGGCTTTCAAAACCATTACAATCAAACACTGTAAAAGGGAAAATTAGTGATATATTTTCTTTTTAATTATAACTATATATTTTCTCTTACATGCAACAAAATGTTTACAATAAATCTAACATTATTGAATGAACATAAATGTTTGATGCTAGAATCATTAACTTTAATATGAAATCGTATGTACAAAGACACAGGCACAAGGGAGCTCTGCTGGTGTAGTCTACACAGAGTTATGCTAATAACCCAAAGTCCATGCCTTTTGGGGGGCTTGAACGCCCCAGTCTCCATTGAAGAAATACAAATTCCTCACTGGCAATTTACAGCCTCCCAAACCTACTGAGGATCAGCTATGAGTTCATTCCTACTTTGAGAGTAATGAGAAGAAATGAGACACACCTATATTAATTGCAGAGTTATTAAAATAACAAAAACATAGAAGTAATCTAACTGCCTGAAATTAGATGAACTAATAAATGAAAGGTGAATGAATAAATAAAAGGTGGTACATAAATCCAGCGATATCATGTTTGGTTTGTTTTGTTATGTGCTGTCGAGTCACCTGTGACCCATGTTGGTGGTGTCAAGTCACTTGCGACTCATAGTCACCTTACATACAACAGCCCTGAATCCTGCACTATTCCTTGCCAGTCTTATGTTCTCTGACAGGCCTATCCACATTACTCCAGTGACTGAATCAATTCATCTCATCAAGGGTATTCCTCTCCTGCACTGTCCCTCCACCCTCTCAAGCATAACATCCCTCTCCAAGTACTGATTCCGCCTTGCAACATGCCCAAAATATGTCACATGGAGCTTCAGAAGCCTTACCTCCAAGAAGCAGCCTGGCTTCAGTCTTTGCAGGATGAACTTGTTTGTTCTCCTAGTTGTTGTTGTTGTTGTTATGTGCCATCAAGTCACTTGCGACTCATAGAGATCCTATGTACAACAGCCCTAAATTCTGCTCTGTCCTGTGCCAATCCCACTGTCTCTAACACTCCCATCCTGATTATCCCAGTCACTGAATCAATCCACCTCATAGAGGGCCTTCCCCTCCTGGACTGTCCCTCCAGCCTCTCAAGCATGATGTCCTTTTCCAAGGACCGGTCTCTCCTTACAACATGTCCAAAGTATGTTAGACGGAGCCTCAGAATCCTTGCCTCCAAGGAGTCACCCAGTTTAACCCTTTCCAGGCTGAATCTGTTTTCCTACCAGTCCATGGTACTCTCAATACTTTTCTCTAGTACCACAGCTCAAAGGTATCAATTCTCCTATCCTCCTTGGTCCTCGTCCAACTCTCTGATGCCTAACAAGTGATCGCAAAGACCATGGCCTGTATCAGACGCACCTTAGTCTCCAGAGAGACACCATTGCTCTTCAGTACTTTGGAGAGGTCCCTAACAACAGACTTTCCCATGGCAGTACGCCTTTTAATTTCCTGGCTACTGGTGCCAAGAGTGTTTACTGTGGAGCCAAGCAAACTAAAGCTGTATACAATCTCAATCTCTTCACCATCCATCCTGATGCTGCCAATTGGTCCAGTGGTGAGAATCTTTGTCTTCCTGACATTGAGCTTCAATCAATATTGGAGGCTGCAGTCCTTGACCCTCTGCAGCAAGTGCTTCAGGTCCTCCTCAGTTTCAGTAAGCAGGGTGTGTTATCTGCATAACTCAGATTGTTTATAGATCTTCCACCAATCTTGACCCCGCCTTTTCCCCTCACAGAGCCCAGCTGCCCGGATAATCTGTTCTGCATATAGGTTGAAAAAGTATGGAGATAAGACACATCCCTGGCGTACACCCTTCTCAGTTTTAACCATGCTGTGTTCCCTTGCTCTGTTCTAATGACTGCCTCCTGTTCCAAGGATAGGTTTCGCATTAGCACCATCAAGTGTTTTGGGATTCCCATTCTTCTCAGATTCAGCCACAGTTTGTTATGATCCACACAGTCAAACGCCTTTGCATAGTCAATGAAACACAGATAGACTTTCTTCTGGTATTCCCTGCTTTCAGCTAAGATCCATCTAGCATCAGCTACAATATACCTAGTACCACAACCCCTTCTAAAGCCAGTCTCACTAATTCTGACACACAAACAGGCATTAAAAAAATGGTTTTCTAAATGAAGCATAGGTAGATGTCTCACTTTTGCAGCTAATACTTATGTTGTCATCATTGTTGTCATAATCGTCTTGTTGTTGGGAGCCTTTGAATTTAGTATGAGTTATAGTAACCCTGCAAACAACTGATCTGAACCCTGTCCTATCGTGTGCCATCCTCATCATCTCTGACATACATGAGCCCATCACTGCAGTTACATTGTTAATCCATCTCATAGAGTCTTCCTCTCTTTGATCCTCTTCCTTTCATTCACATTTATAATACTGATACCTTTGTAAGGACTGGCCATCCCTAGCAAGATGCCCAAAGTATGTGAGATGAAGCTTTGCCATCTTCATCTCATGGAACATTCTGGTTAAATTTTTTCCAGTATATATTCTTACTCTTGTAGCAGTCTTCTTCTCCAACAACTCAAAGACATCAATTCCCCTGTCATCCTTATTGTCCTGCTCTCAGTTGCATAGCAGTGATTGAAAAGACTATGGTCTGAATCAGGGACATCTTAGTCTTCAGACTAATATCATTGCATCTTAGTACATTGAAGAAGTTCCTGACAATGAACTTTCCCAATACAATAAATCTGGCTGCTGGCACCAAGGTTGTATACTGTGAGTCCAAGTAAGATGAAATCATTGACACTTTCAATCTTTTCTCCATCAATTATGATGTTGATTATCAGTCTAGTGGTGAGAAATTTTACATTCTTTATGTTGAGAAGCTGTCCATATTGATATCTGTATTTTTTTCTATCTACTGAAGTAAAATTCAAGTACTCCTCACATTTATAAAACAAAATTGTGTCGTTTGCACAACACAGGTTGTACACGAGTCTTCCTCTAATTATGATTCCACGTTCTTCTCCATAGTTCTCAACTTCTCAGGTGTTTTACTCAGCATACATATTGAATGTCATTGCTGTTATGTGTCATTAAGTCACTTGCAAGTCATAGCAACCCTATGTACAACAGCTCTGAACCCTGTTCTATCCTGATCCAACCTTATCATCTCTGGTAGATTTACTCCCACTACCCCAGATACTAAGTCAATCCATCTCTTTGAGGATCTTCCTCTCTTGTACTGTCCTTCCACCCTCCGAAACATGACGTCCCTCTCCAAGGACTGGTCTCTCTTTGCAAGATGCCCAATATATATCAGACGAAGCTTCAGAATCCTTGCCTCCAAGGAGCAGCCTGGTTTCACCTTCTCTAGGATAAACCTGTTTGTTCTCCTAGTAGTACATGATATATTCAGTTCTCTTCTGTCACACCATAGTTCAAAGTCATCAATTATCTTTCTGTCGTCCCTAGTCATTGACCAGCTCTCTGATGCATAGCATGCAATTGTGAAGACTATGGTCTGGATTAGGTGCACATTAGTCTAAAGACTGACATCATTGCTCTTCAGTATTCTGGAGAGGTCCTTCACAGCAGACTTTCACAATGAAAACTGTTTTTATTTCCTGGTTGCTGGTACCAAGAGTGTTGATTGTGGAGCCAAACAAACCGAAGCTGTTAACAATCTCAATCTTATCACTGTCTATCATGATGCTGCAATCAGCCTAGTGGTGAGAATATTTGTTTCCTTAATGTTGAGCTTCAATCCATATTAAGGCTGTAGTCCTTGACCTTATGCAGCAAACACTTCCTGTCCTTCTCAGTTTCAGCAAGAAAGTTATGCCATCAACATAATGCAGGTTGTTTATGAGTCTTTCTCCAATCTTGATGCCACATTCCTCTTCATAGTTAGAGCGCAGCCTCCCATCTGATCTGTTCTGCATATAAATTGAAAAGATATGGAGATAGGATGCATCCCTGGCAAACACCCTTCCCAGTTTTGAACCATGCAGTGTCTCTTTGCTCTGTTCTGATGACTGCCTCCTGTCCCAAGTGTAGGTTTCCTATAAGCACAATCTAGTGCTTTGTGATTCCTATTCTTGTTAGAGTCAGCCCCAGTTTGTTGTGATCCACAGGTCAAATGCCTTTGCATAGTCAATCAACACAGATAGACACTGATCTGATAATCTCTGCTTTCAGTTAAGTTGCAAATAATATTACCTGTAGGATCCATATAACATCAGCAATGGTACCATTGATGTCCTGGCCTCTTCTAACCAACCTTGATCTTCTGGCAATTCTCTAATAGTGTACTTTTCGAGGAAGTTTTGGAAGATCTTCATCAACATTTTGCTTGTAGTCTATAATAGTGACATTGTTCATTAACTTTCATATTCTATTGGATCATCTTTCTTGGGAGTGAGAACAGATATGGATCTCTTTATTCAGAGATCTCTTTTATTCAATCTCTTTCATTACCTGTCTAGGCAGTTATCCTACAAATTTTCTGGTATAGACAGGTGACCACATCCAGGGCTACACCTGTAAATTGGCACATGTCAATTGGTATTTTATTAATTCCTTTGGCCTTATTTTTGCCAGTGTTTTTGAGAACCTTGAATTTTTTCCCTTTGCTACTATTGTCATTAGGACATATGATAATTCCAACACATTTTTAATGTCAACACAATTTTTTGGTACAGTGACTCTGTATATTCCTTCATATTCTTTTGACGCTTTCTGGATAATTCAAGATTTTGCCAATAGCATGTCTCAGTATTGCAAGTCATGACTAGATTTTGTTTTCCAGTTGAACTTTCAACTTTAGAAATGCTTAGTGAATTAATCCCTTTTTATTCTCTGAGTAGAGCTCTTTTCACATTCTATTATTCTATTTTGTGTTTTCTGATTACTCTTTAACAGTTTTCATTCATCTTTTGACTTCAGCATTTATTTATTCCCTGTTTTGATTTCTCAATCTCGAGTGCTGTTTTCAGAATCTTTTTCTGATATATTTTATGGTATGTTTTTCCTCTTCTGTCTTTTAATGATGTTTTGCTTTCTTCATAGATGAAAGAAAAACTAG
>NW_006399948.1:5330642-5338033 GCF_000299155.1 Elephantulus edwardii
ACTAATTCTGTTGTAGGCAGCTGGGAAGGAAGCGGCCATGTTGCTCCTGGTTTGGCTGGCGCCTTCCCAGGCTCGTGGGAAGCTCTCCTTGCCAGAAGGCAGGAGCGTGGTGGTGGGAGTGCAGGAATCATGGCAAGCTTTTGGAGTGGACTGCTTTTCCGGGAATGTGTTTGACGTGCAGGTTTGCTCTATCCCTGGAGTGAGGCTAGCCAGCCTGGGCCTAGGGTTTGAACCAGGAGGTGGCCTTAAGCCCAAGGCAGCTGGGAAGGAAGCGGCCATGTCGTTCCTGGTTTGGCTCTCGGCCCTCGGGCCAGGTTCAAATTGTCTTCCTGTCAAACATTCTTCTAGGTGGTATTGGTAATTTGTGGTTGCTGTGATGCTGAATGAAGCCTGTGACAGTGATGTGCCAATCGTAGTAATGGGCACCCATGGTGGACAGTGTTGGCTGGAGTTTCCCAACTAAATCAAGCCTGGAAGCAGGAGCGGCATCCGCTTCCAAAATGGCTTGCCTCTGGAAACTCTATGTACGAACAGTGCTCAGGCTGTTCGTTCATAGGGTCGCTATGAGTCATCTACGACTCGACAGCATTCAACAACAATAACAATGATGACGACCAAGAGAGAGCTACGTTGGCCTAGTTGAAGGAAGCTGTGCTACCAAGCTGAAGGCGGGTGATTGTCATCTGTAGTCCTCGGCCAGGTTCAAATTGTCTTCCTGTCAAACATTCTTCTAGGTGGTATAGCACTGGTCTGTGCGTTGCTGTACAGAGGTAACTCGTGGTTGCTGTGATGCTGAAGCCTGTGACAGTGATGTGCCAGTCGTGGTAATGCACACCCATGGTGGACAGTGTTGGCTAGAGCTTCCCGACTAAATCAAGCCTGGAAGCAGGAGCGGCATCCACTTCCAAAATGGCTTGCCTCTGGAAACTCTATGTACGAACAGTGCTCAGGCTGTTCGTTCATAGGGTCGCTATGAGTCATCTATGACTCGACAGCATTAAACAACAACAACAACAATTCTGTTGTATTCCTTTCATCTTCGTTTGATACTTTCTGGTTCATTCAGGATCGTGCCCATAACATCTTTCAGAATTCCAACTTGAGGCTTGAATTTTGTTTTCAGTTCTTTTAGCTTGAGAAATGCTGATTGGGTTATTACCCTTTTACTTTCTGACTCCAGCTCTTTGCACATTTTGTTAAATGACTTGATATTTTATTGAACTGTCCTTTGAAATCTTCTGTTCAGCTCTTTTAATTTGGCATCTCTTACTTTTGTTTTGGGAAGCAGAAGTACTTTTGTTTTGTATTCTTGGTATTCTAATACAATTTTCATAGTTTCCTATAACATACATTTTGGTTTTTTTCTTTCTCCTTCTTTATAATGACTTTTTAGTCTCTTCATAAATAATATTTTTAGTATCCTCCCACAGTTCCTCGGGTATTTGATCATTGGTGTTCAATGCTTCAATTCTCTTCTTGAACTGATTCTTAAATTTAACTGGGGTAGACTCAAGTTTGAATTTTGGCTCCAGTGAAGTAGTTTTAATTTTGTTCAGCTTTAATTTAAACTTACACATGTGTTTTTTTCACAATTGGCATTTGGTCTGATTTTGACTACTTTTGCAGTTCTCCAATGAATCTTCTGCAAATATAGTCAGTCTTTCCTGTTCAGCCCATCAGGTAAAGCTCACGTGTAAAGTAACTATTTGAAGTTTTTGTTGATGTTGTTGTTTAAGGTGAATCTGGAGGACAGCTACTTGATCAATTGTCTCGAAGAAATCCATACTTACTCCCATTCTAAAAAAAAGGTGATCCATCAAAGTACAAAATTATTAAATAATGTCACATGCAAGCAAAATTCTGGTGAAGATTATCCAAAAATGACTGGAACAGTACATTGAGAGAGAACAGTGATTACAAGTTGGATTTAGAATGGTATGTGCCACAGTGGCATCATTGCTAATGTCAGGTGAATCCAGGCTGAAAGCAAAGAGTACCAGAAAATGTCTATTTGTTTTAATGATTATGCAAAGGCATTTGACTGTGTGAATCATAAGAAACTGTGAAAAACATTGAGAAGAATGGGAAGTTTATGACTGAGATATTTCATTCAGCATAATGTCCTCCTGGGTCACCCATTTTGTAGGACATTTCATGAGTTCCTTGATTTTCAAAAGTATTCCATTGTGTGAATATACCACAACTTCTTTAGCCATTCGTTTGTGGATGGGCACTTGGATTTTTTTCCCCAGCTCTTTGTTATTGTGAACTAAGCTGCAATAAACATGGGTGTGCATATATCTGCTTGGGGGGAAGTTATGGTTTCTTTGGGATAATTGCTGGGTCAAATGGTATTTCTATTTTCAACTTTTTGAAAAAGCGTCATACTGCCCTCCATAGTGGGTGCACCATTTTACACTCTCATCAACATTGAATAAGAATTCTAGATTCTCCGCAACCTCACCAGCATTTACTGTTTGCTGTTCTGTTAAATTTTGCTATTCTTACTGGGGTGAGATGGTATTTATAGTTGTTTGTTTTGCATCTCTCTCAGAACTAGGTAAGTTGTGCTTTCATTGTCATTTGTTTAAAAAAAAAAACCCAAACTTTTCTATTTAGTGTTTTATTTCTTCTCTTGCTTACTCATTCTCAAGCTGGGTGTTGTTCATCTTCCAAATGTATGGGGTTTTTTTTTTCTCCTTTCCATCTTGTTATTCATTCCTAATTTTGTATGATTGTGGTCTGAGAAGATTATTTACATGTTTTTATATATTATTTCTATGGTTTTAAAAATTATTAATGCTAGCTTTGTGCTGTAACATATAATTTGTTCTGGAAGATGTTCCATAAACATTGAAAAAGAAGGTATTCTGTGCTGTTTTGGGGTACATTTGCCTGTATAGCTATGAGATCAAATTGGTTTATTTTATGGTTTAATTCTTCAGCATCTTTGTTGAGTTTCTTTCTGGTAGTTCCAACGTTTTCTGAGAATGGTGCATTGAAATTTCCTACTATAATTGCGGTGTTGTCTATTTCATTTTTCAGTTCTGTTAATGTTTGTTTTGTATGTTTTGCAACTCTATCATTTGGTGCATAGATGTTTATTATGGTTATGTCCTCTTGTTCTATTGCCCATTTATGCATTTACATAATGACCTTCCCTGTTCTTTGTGATGGTGTTTACGGAAATGTGTTTCATCAGAGATTGATGTTGCAACTTCTGTTTTTTCTGGTTGCCATTAGCTTGGTATGTTTTTCGCACGCTTTTTAGTCTTTCTTTATCTTCACTTTTTGAGTGTGTTTCTTGTACACAACATATTTATTTTTTAAAAAAATATATAATCTGCTATTCTTTTTCTCCTCAGTGATGCATTTAAACCATTCACATTCAGTGTAATTATTGAGAGGCAAGGTTTTATTGCTATCATTTTGTTCAGTTCTTTTTGGTGTCATTGCTAGTTACTTTGATCCATGCTGCTTTCTGTGGCATCTCTGTAAGAAGAACTTCCCTCAGTATTTCCTGTAATGTTGAACTTGTTTTTGCAAATTTCTTTAGGTTTTGTTTATCTGAGAATTTCTTGATCACTCCATCCTATTTGATGGACAGTTTTGCTGTTGGCAGTATTCTTGGTCGACAGTTGTAGTTTTTGAATGTTTAATATATGTCATTCCAGTATCTACTTGCTCATATGGTTACTGCTGAGAAATTGGCATTTAATCTCATTTGCTGTCCTTGATAAGTAGTTGCGATTGATGCTATTGCTGTATACCATAGAGTTGGAACTGACCCGCAGCTAACCATATGGTGGATTTTCAAAGACAATTAATAGAATGGGAAGAGGTTTCCCATCCTACTACCTTGGAGCAGCTGGTAGCCTTGAACTGTGTGCCTTCGAGATCGCAGCACAGCTTCTTGCTGCTAGGCCACCTGCTGCTTTCAGAGTTCTCTCCTTACCTTTGGTTCTGGCAAATTTGACTATTATTTCCTTAGTGTTTTTCTTTTGAGATCTTTTCTTTATGGAGTTCACTCGGCTTCCTCTACATATATTTTCTCATTCTTCATTATGCCTGGAAAGTTTTCTTCTAGTAATTTTTTCACAACTTTTCCCATGACTTTACTTGCTTCTTTCTGTTCTGGGATTCTAATTACGTGCATGTTATTTCTCTTGATGTTGTCCCACATTATTCTTAGATTTTCTCCTCTTCCTTCCTTTTTTATTCTACTTTGTGTTCTAGCAGATCATTGCTGCAAATTTTATTTTCTATTTCACTCATTCTATGTTCCATCCTTTCAACTCTGTTCAGATGTCCCTCCAACATGTTGACAGCATCTAAAACATCGGTCCTCATGTTCTGGATTGTAGTTTCTTGTTTTTCCAGAGCTTCTAATGCCCCATTGTTGTTTTTTGTTTTGTTTTGTTTTTCCTTTCTGTATTATCTTGGATTTTTTTTTATTTTTAGTTCCTCTTGGCTTTTGCTTGCAGAGTCCTGTAATTCTTTCAGTTTGTCTTTTACCCATTGAAAATATTCAATGTTTGTTCTTTTGAATTCTGTGTCAGAAAGTTCATCAGATTTTCCAGTTTCAAGAAGTTGATTGATTCTGTGTTTAGATAACTTTTTGTAAGTTGACATCTGTTTCTTCCGTGTTATTGTCATAGTAGAGTTTTTCATGCCCGGGGCCTTAATAGGCCCTTGTCTGATAACCCTGCTCGAGAGGTGACTGCTCCAGGGAAGGGAAGGGCAACACTCTTTGCCTGGATTTCTTTCTGATCCTTTGACTCAAGGGCACATTTGCTTCAGTTGGGTAGATAGAATACCTGTAAATTAACAGCCTTGTAGGCCAGGCAACTGCTGCAGCTAGGTGAGGTCCAAAGTGTCGGCAACTCAAGTATTGGCTTTGAGAGGGACCGGGAGTGTCCTTCATGAACCAGGATTCATGAAGAAAATAGCTTCACATGTGATATTGGTGCTCCTGCTGCAGGATAGCAGGATGGTTGGTCTCCAGGCAGTGGGGTAGTGGTTTTCACGTGGTAGGGTGACAGTTACCATGCAGCAGGGCAGCAAATTAGTGCTCCATCCAGAAGCATGGTCTCTCAGCTTTTTATTCTGATTTTACTTTCCCTCCAGCCCCGCCCCCCCATGCCTTGCATTATAAGTCTTTTTTTTAATTTTTTTTAACCTCATAACCCAGAAGTTGATTGAGAAGGAGTTTACTTCTGTTATGTACATTCAACATGTTTTCATTGTTGTTGTTAAGTGCCAGCAAATTACATACAACTCATAACAACCCTATGAACAGCCAATCTGAACCTTGCCCTATCTTGTACCATCCTCATCACCTCCGAAACACTCAAGGCCATTGTTGGAGTCGCTGTGTCAATCAATCTTATTGGGGGTCTTCTTCCTTTACTAACCCCTCCAAATTTCTAAGAATGATGTTCTTCTCAAATGAATGGTCTCACTTATCTACATGTCCAAAGCATGAAAGATGAAGCTTTGCTTTCTTTGCCTCCAAGGAAGCACTCTGGCTGCACTTTTTACAAGACATATGTTGTGTGTTTTTTATTCTCTCAGCAGTGCATCGGATATTAAGTACACTTCTTCAGCATAAAAAACTCAAAGGCATTAATTCTTTTTTCATCCTTACTCATTGTCCAGCTCTCTCATGCATATTAGGTGATTTAGAAGACCATGGCCTTAATTAGGCACACCTTGGTCTTCAAACTGACATCTTTGCTGCTAAACATTTTGGAGAGGTCCTTGATAGTAGACTTGCCCAATGTAATACATCTCCTGATTTCGGAACCCTGATACCAAAGCTATTAGTTGTTGATAAAGAAGTATTCAAATCCATTTTAGATTCCCTGAAGACGGATTAAAATTTTACAGGATTTGAAGTTCTGCATTTCCCAAGATTCATAATGCATATTTGGAGAGGAATTAAACACAATGAAAAATCCAATGCATAGCAAGTGATTCATGCACACATTAGTCTCCAGAGTGACACCATTGCTCTTTAGTATTTGGAGAGGTCCCTAACAGCAGACTTTCCCATTGCAATATGTCTTTTAATTTCCCAACATTTGCTAATTTCTCAGCAATTGTATTATACTATTTCTAAAACTGGAAATAGGAAATCCTCTTCATATTACAATATATTTTTTGACAGGATAAGCTCAACATCAAGAAAACAAATATTCCCACCACTGGGCCAATTGGCAGCATCAGTATGGATGGTGAAGAGATTGAGATAGTTAACAGTTTTAGTTCACTTGGTTCCATAGTCAACACTCTTGGTAACAGCAGCCAGGAGATCAGGAGGTGACTTGCATTGGGAAAGTCAGCTGTGTGGGACCTTTCAAGAGTAATGAAGTGCAACAACATCAGGCTGGTGACTAAGGTGCACCTGATCCAGGCTATAGTCTGCAATTAAGTGCTATGCATCGCAGAGTTGGACAATAAATAGGGATGATAGAAAGAGAATTGATGTCTTTGAGCTGTGGTGCTGGAGAAGAGTGTTGAATATACCATGGACTGCTAGGAGAACAAACAGGTTTGTCTGGAGAGGGTGAAGCCAGAATGCTTCCTGGAGTCAAGGATTCTGAAGCTTCGTCCGGCATGCTTCGGGCATGTTGCACGGAGGGACTGATTCTTGGAGAGGGACATCATGTTTGGGAAAGTGGAGGGACAGTGCAGAAGGGGAAGACCCTTGATAAGATGGATCAATTCTGTGAGTGGAGTGGTGGGAATGAGTGTGTTTGAGACGGCGAGGTTGGCAAAGGATAGAAAAGCGTTTAGGGCTCTTGTACATAGGGTCACTATGAGTCGCAAATGACTCGATGGCACATAAAAATAACAACAAGAAAAGATAATGTACAGAAAGTCCCTTTATTTGTCAATCACTTTATCAATGGGCAAAGTATGATAAAGAGAAGAAAAAGAAATTATTCTTTGTGTCCTTTATCTACTTTACAGATTAATATGAACTAATATATTACTTTAATTCAATATGTCGTGTAGGATTTTTGTTTTGTTTTGTTTTTTATGTTTTCTTTTCCGTTGTTGTGTACCGTCAAATCACATCCAACTGGCACAGGAGGAGATTGCCCCTCCTTCTCTAGCAGAGCTTCTGGTGGATTAGAACCACCCTCCTTTGGTGTTGCAGTGCAGCCTCTTGCCACTAGGTCACCCGACCACCATGGATTTGTATTTTTGGAGTTGGATCTGCTTTCAGGTTAATAATGGGTCAAATTTTAAATACTTTCACTGCTTTCAAGTAAATTCAAACTCCCTTAATTGAGTTACCAAGGCCTTTAACCTTTATGGGAGAAGAATTTCCATCTTTCCTGTACAGAGGAGCTGATGAATTTGAACTTTTGCATTTTGATTAG
>NW_006399948.1:5341267-5344500 GCF_000299155.1 Elephantulus edwardii
AACAACAACAACAACAACAACAACGTGTGAATACATTTTGTGGAGGTTCTATCTTTTTTACTTTGTTTTCCAGCATAATGGGTTTTTTTCCCTTCTAAAATTGACTCCTCAAAACATGAACTGGTAGGAAACCTGCACTCTGTATTTTTATGATTTTGCAGCCATAATGTGTAATTTTGTGCTTTTAAGCACAACAAAGTTTAAATATGTAAGTTTTATTTTCTTTTGCATTAAAAAAAATTGTCAGCTTAAACAAATTATCTTTTTAATGACAATGAATTTGTTCAGATATTGAAATCAGAATATTTGTGCCATCAATTTCTCTGTATTATATGCAAGTGAAGTATATAATAATTTATGTATTAGTGAAGGGTATGTACAGGGGGTTTTATTTGGTAATTCTTTAACATTCTAGTTGTTTCTCACATTGGCCAGAACCTTTCCATGCAAATTAAGGAGACTGATCAGTTATCCTTTAGAAGGACACACAATTGGAATCTTCATTTGCTTCTTCTCAATGACTCTTTTCATTATCCTCTTCTGTGACTTATGTTCTCCTTAAAATATCTGATGCTATAATGGCCACTTTATGTATGAGAATGATATGTTGCAATGCTAGGCAGTTGCACGGTTTGAAAGAATGGCACTTCCAAATATTGCTTGGTATTAAATATGTGAGTATTGCCAAAGCTAGCCTTGCTTTTACTCTTTTTAGCAGAAAACTTTCGTTTCATTCTAAAAATCCTTGACTTTCACTATATAAAAATTTTACCGTTTTTTCTATTGTATTAACAATAATAATAAGTGATAAAGATAATAATTACATTATTATGTGAACACTCCATTCAGCAAAACCTCAGTTAGGCCAGGCTAATTTTCTTTATAAATCAGTATCTTTGCATATGTATAATGGCTTTCTTCCAAGGAATTCAAAGCTCCACAATTAACTATCTCATTTATTTATAAAACGTGCCTTTAAAAATATGTCATGACTAGAAGTGAAAACAAAAATAGACTGTATTTATTTACTAGCTAAGTAAAATATATTTATCTAGTATGCTGGTAGCTACAGCAAATGGTTTGCCTTTCTGTAGTAAAAGTAATAGGAAGAAGGACATTTATGGTGTATGTTTCTTCTACTCTGATATTACTGAATGTTACAGTGCTACACACATATCTCTAATGTTACACACAGGGTGCACCAAAAGCATTAAGCAACAAATAATACACTACTAGAAGTATTTGAAAGATTTTAAAAATGATTGGGTAATTAGGTTGTTTGTGTCAATTATTTCTCCTGCTATTTTTACAACACAAGAAGCTTTGTTATATGGATAACTTGTGTATATTTTTTATAAACCTATCTTCCATTATTCTTAGTATATTTAATTTCTTTAGTATATAAATTGAGGTTCAATGTCAAGAAGACAAAGATTCTGACCACTGTACCAATTGGCATTATCAGGATCGATGGTGAAGAGATTGAGATTGTTCACAGCTTTAGTCGGCTTGGCTCCACAATCAACTCTCTTGGCACCAGCAGCCAGGAAATTAAAAGATGTATTGCCATGGGAAAGTCTACAGTTAGGGACCTCTCTAAAGTACCCAAGAACAATGGTGTGTCTCTGGAGACTAAGGTGCATCTGATACAGGTCATGGTCTTTGCAATCACTTGTTATGCATCAGAGAGCTGGACAATGACCAGGGAGGACACAAGGAGAATTGATGCTTTTGAGCTTTGATGTTGGAGAAGAGTGCTGAGGGTGCCATGGACTGCTAAGAAAACAAACAGATTCATCCTGGAGAGGGTTAAACCGGGCTGCTCCTTGGAGGCAAGGATTCTGAGGCTTCGTCTGACATACTTTGGTCATGTTGTAAGGCGGGACCAGTCCTTGGAGTGAGACATCATGCTTGGGAGGGTGGAGGGCAGGCACAGGAGGGGAAGGTCCTCTAGGAGATGGATTGATTCGGTGACTGGGGCAATCGGGATGAGTATGTCTGAGACAGTGAGATTGGCAGAGGACAGAGCAGAGTTTAGAGTTGTTGTACATAGGGTCACTATGAGTCGCAAGCGACTCAACAGCACATAACAACAATGACAACAACAGTATATAAATTATCAATGACTTTTATAATATTGAAGGACATAGTTGGTGGCATATTTTCAACTAATATAAAGTCTCCCTCCCCCGACCCCGTACACATTTTACAAGAATTAGATTAAGCATTTTCACCTCTTGAAGTATTTATATGGAATTTAAGTAAGTTCCGGCCTCCCTCCCAAATTCTTATGTGGTCAATAGTGCCTCCTTTCCTAATATATCTAGATAGTGGCTGCTATCTGCCAAGAGAGTACTTAAACTCTTAGAGAAGCTTCTCAGCAGGGCTGTGATTTTAAAGTTACTGTGTAATGGAGTGTATTATCATTTACCATATGATGAGATAGCCTGTCTGTCAGCTGGGAGCTGTTTAAAGTTATATATAGGTCAAATGAGCCAAAAAGAGCAAAGAAAGATCATGAATATTGAATACATAAAAAAGTGAAAAGGTAGAATATCTTAGCTAACAGGTGATTTGATCTTAACTCTATTGATAAATGTTGTTGTGAAATATTAGATGCTTTATGAACATGCATTTCAAGGGCATATTTATTTATTTACCCTCTCAAATTAGCCATATGGTATATAGATCTTATTTCTATAAAAGGTTTTACATATTAGTACAGACATGCAAAAAGTTGGACAGTGAATAAGGAATACCAGAGAGAAATTCATGTATTATTATGTAACCAAAGAATATTTACAGTACTATAGACTTCAAAAAAATGAACAAATATGTTTTGGAGCAAATACAGCTAGAATGCTTCTTAGGAGAGTATGTGGTGAGACTTTCTTTTCCATGCTTTTTACTACCAGGAGGCATCAATCCCTGGAGGAGAATATTATGCTTGGTAAAGTAGAGAGTACAAAGAAGAAAACTCTAAACAAGATAAAATGATACAGTGCAAGCAACCATGGACTTAAATGGAGCAACAATTTTGAAGAAAAAGGCACACAGTGTTGCTTTCTGTTGTATCTAGTGGCATTATAACTTGGAACCAACTCAATGGACCTTAGCAACATACTTATTTACTAATGAAGAGTTTTCACTTCTGTGGTCAGATTACATTTTCATTTTTTTCGGTGTGATTTAGTACTGTTTTCTAAGCTTTGTTTGTTGTTGTTGTTGTTGTT
>NW_006399948.1:5345940-5347333 GCF_000299155.1 Elephantulus edwardii
GAAATAAGTGGATCAAGGCACTGGGCTAAGGGCAGGGACTACACTGTAACTAATGGTCAACTCCAAAATGAGGGATTTATCTTTCACTACTCCACAAATTGCTGTCTGTCAGATACTCCTCTAAGTCTAAACATTCAGATTAAGACAGACTACGAAGAAGGATTGGCCATTCACTTCTGAAATGGCAGGTCTCTGAAAACCCTATGTACTATGTATGTTTCTGAGCTTTATTTTTTTAAATTTTTGTTTTAGCAAAAGAGCATTTATTTATTATTTAACTTTCTCTTAAGTGAGTAAGAATATTTATCTGTCTTTCTAAAGTTACCTTAATAATTAAGAGTTTCATATTAAGCCACAAACAATGCCAAACTTATGTGTTAGAATTTATAGGATTTTTTTCTTTTTCTGTAAGAATATTTTATGAAAAATTAGAAACAAAATAAAATATATAACACCCTTTTCTCATTCTATACAAATACATCAAGAAATTTAGAAATAAAAAAGATATAATTGTTTACAAAAATAAGTAGCTGTTGTTGTACATCATCAAGTCAAAATTGACTAATAGCTGCTCTTCCAGCAGGTTTTCAGAGGCAGTAAATTATATGGAAGAAGATTGTCCATCTTTCTTCTGAGAGTAGCTGGTGGATTTGAATCACATTCCTTTGGGTTAAGAACACAACTTCTTATTACCGGTGGCTTAGACCTCCTTCATGAAAATATAGCATTCATTTGAAATATATATATTAATAACTGAGTGAACTCCATATGTCCAGATTGGGTGCTCATTTTTATCAAATACATTATAAACACATCATAATTTAGAGATTTCCTCTGTTTTTCTGCAGATGTGATCTCTGATTTCTGATGTATTTGAATTACAGCAAGCCACATTTACAAGTGTCAGATCTTAAAAATATCCTGTAGTTAGTAATATATACTACATATAAATTTTGCAATGAATAGGTTGCTGATCCCATGGACTACCAAAAAAGCAAACAAATAAGTCTTGGGGAAAAATGCAGCCAGATTGATCCTTGGAGGAAAAGATGGCGAAGCTATGTCTTTCATTATGTGGACATACAAAGAGACAAGATTTCTCCTTGGAAAGGGACATCATGCTTGGAAAAGTGGAGAATCAGTGAAGGAAAAAAGACTCCTCAATGAGATGAATTGGCATGGCAACTTCAGCAACGGACTCTAGTGTATCAGAGATGATAAGGATGGTCCAGAATAGGGTAAGAATCAGGTTGGCTGTTCCTAGGGTTGTTATGAGTCATATTTGACTTGAGGGCACCTAACAGCAATAATCTACAAAGGCAAACAAAAGTAGACAATAGAAAGCAATTATAAAAACATTAATAATAAAATAAAAACATAAAGAACAAACAAC
>NW_006399948.1:5348334-5350688 GCF_000299155.1 Elephantulus edwardii
ATTGGACAATGACTAGGAAGGATAGAAGGAGAATTGATGCTTTTGAGCTGTGGTGCTGGAGAAGAGTATTGAGAATACCATGGACTGCTAAGGAAACAAACAGATTCATCCAGGAGAGAGTGAAATGAGGATTCTCCTTGGAGGCAAGGATTCTGAGGCTTCATCTCACATACTTTGGTCATGTTGTAAGGCGGGACTGGTCCTTGGAGAGGGAAATCATGCTTGAGGGGGTGAGGGGTGAGGGATAGCGCAGGAAGGGAAGACCATCTATGAGGTGGATTAATTCAGAGAATGGGGTAATCAAGGATGGGTGTGTCAGAGGCAGTGCTATATTGGCACAAGATAGAGCAGGGTTTAGGGCTGTTTTACTTAGAGTTGCTATGAGTCACACGTGACTTGATGGCACATAACAACAACAAGAACAAGAACAAGAATATTTTTATATAAATCAATCTATATGCTTTTGTTGTATGTTGTTATCACAAATGCTAAGAACCAAATAACTCTAGTGATTATTTATTGTGTAGAACACATACCTGATATTATATTTAATGTTGCTTTTTCAGAATTATCCTTTCCATACAATGTTTTTCTTTTGTATAAAATCACTCTTGACAATGAAGTAATTTTCTTGCAAATTTTCTTGAGAAGGAAGAGCATTATTAACACATCTAGAAAAGTGAATCATTTGTATTAATTCTATCAACTCTTTGGGAATTAGTTACGGTAATCAAATCAATCTTTTATCCTACAAGATGTACCAACAGGACATTTTTAGCCATGCATAATAAAAAATGTTGTGCTTTAATACTTACCAATATTTCTATGAAATAAATATAGGATACTCAGCAGGTGTCAGACAATCTACCTCCCTAACAATAAGACTTTTGGCTGCTAAAAAGTAAATATCCCTTTGCTAAATAAATGCCAACCTTATTAGTTATATTCTGAAAACTGGTTCTAAACTAGCTGTTAACTCTTTCAATTACTTATTTTAATTACCTAAAATGACTTCCTACTTTAATATACAAATTAATCTAACTTATTATTACAAATTTTCTATCTTATTAACATGCAAATGATTAAGCTGATATTGTTAAATTTCAGGTCTCTGAAAACCATATGAACAATAGATAAATATAGTATTATAGATAAAGTCCAGATTGGAACTCACTCAAAATAATGAGAAGCACCCTTTAATATTGGTGCATGTAAGGTAAGGAATGTAAATTTAGAAAACTCTAAAGTGTCAAAAATGAAATGGAATGTATCCAGATCAATAGTCTAGGCATTGGTAAGCTGAGATGGACTGGCATAGGGCACTAAATCAGACAATCATATGATCTATTATGCTAGGAATGTAAAGTTCAGAAAGAAAAATATTGGATACATAATGAAAAAGATAATTTTAAGATCTATTGTGAAGTACAGTATTGTGTGTGACAGGAAATTACCCATATGTATACAATGAAAGACTTTTAGTACACGACTACTAATAAAATATGTTCCTGGTATTGCATACCATCCAGCTGGAACCTACCCATATCTGACCTTCCAGCAGGTTTTCAAAGTCCGTTAATTGCATGGGAGGAGATTGATCCTCTTTCTTCTGCAGAGAGGCCAGTGGATTAGAGCAATGTGCCTTCAGAATTACAGCACTTTTTATGTACTCACAATTAACACAAAGGAGGATGAAGTTTTCTGCCAACTTTAGCTCAATGATTCATTCATTGCAAATACCTTTCCTAAAAAACACAAATGGTAACTATACACATGGACTTCACCTGATGGTTTGCATAGAAATCAGATTGATTATATTTGTGAAAGAAATCATTAGAGAAGCTTAATATTAGCAGTCTAATCTAGGCCAGGGGGGAACTTTGGGTCAAATCATCAATTACTCTCATGCAAATTCAAATGGAGGCCTAAGAAAATGAGAACAAGTCTGCAAATATGATCTTGAATCAATTCAACCTGAATTTCAAAATCATTTATAGAAAAGATTTGAAGAATTAAACACAAATGGTTGAAAACCAGATGAGTTGTAAGATAATATCAAGGATATTGTCCACAAAGAGAGAAAGGGTGATTACAAAATCAGAGAAAGAAAATACCAATATAAATGTCAGAAGAGATTCTAAAAATTTTACTAGAACATCGAAAACCAACACAGAGGGAAAGCATGCTGATGTAAAAGAGCTGAACAGAAGATTTTGAGGGCCGCTTGAGATGTCAAAGAAAAGTATTATAATGAAATGTGTAGAGACTGGGAATTAGAGAATGAAAAGGGAAGGACTCTTTCTGCAAATCTTGAGCTGAGAAAATAAAACAAAAACCCCAACCAAAAACAAAAA
>NW_006399948.1:5352213-5353176 GCF_000299155.1 Elephantulus edwardii
ATTTCCTTCAAAGCAGGTTGAACTTCTTCCTTCATCACCATAGGGTCTTGCTCAAATGTTATTTCATTAAATTATTCTGTATCTGCCAATTCCTTTTGATATAATTACTCAGTATATTCTTTCCATCTTCTTTTAATACTTCCTGGATCATTTGAAGGTTCATTGAAGGCATTGGCAAAATATAAGGCCCCAGGAATTAATGGGATACCAATTGATTGGTTTCCAATAATAGACACAGCCCTGGATATTCTCACAGTCTATGTCAGGAAATGGTCGGGCAGATGTCTATTCAATTAATTGGAAGAAGTCTGTATTACTTCCTAGTCCCAAAAAAGATAATCCAACAAAACGTGGAAACTATCCAACAATATCATTAATATCAAAGGCATGCAAACTACTAGTGAAGATCACTCAGAAACAACTAGAACAGTGGATAGATAGGAAATTTCCAGAAGTCCAAGCAGGATTTAGAAGAGACCATAGCACCGAGAATATTATTACTGATGTCAGATGAATCCTGACTGAAACAAAGAATACCAGGTGAATGTCTATTTATGCTTTATTGACTATGCAAAGGCATTTTACTGTATAGATTGTAACAAATTATGACTAACATTGAGAATAATGTAGCTCCTAGAATAGTTACTTGTGATCATGTGAATCTTCTACCTAGACCAAGAGGCTATTGTGCCAACAGAGCAGGTATAATAAGGGCTAGAGCCACATGGGAAGTACCATATCTGACCTCAATAAACTTCACAGAACTAAACTATTCCTGTTCACAGCATCAGGAATACAAAATCAATTCTTATAAAGTCAACATTTACCCCATACTTCCATGCCTCTTTATACTTTTCTCATCATCAATTGTAGTGTTTTCTGGGTTCAAAATCCATTGTGATAGCTCACAAACCACAAAAAGCCAGATTGGAGGAGCAAAAATGTTATAATTCAGATTAATAA
>NW_006399948.1:5354361-5355721 GCF_000299155.1 Elephantulus edwardii
AATTTTAATTATCATTTTAACAAAAGTTTACAGAAAAGTTAGATTTTCATTGATTCATTGTTGGACATTTTACCCACTCTCTCTCCCTTCCCCCTTCCCAAGCTGACTTTTTTCACCATTTTATTTGCAAAATTCTAATACAAATTCAAACAATTTCTTTCAATCCTGCCCATCAAATTGTACAATGCAATGATTAGTCCCCTCTTCCGCATGTACATTCACACCCCTCTGCTTCTAGCCTCTCCTACCTCTCCTTGATCCTTATACTTATTCTACAATACGGTCTTATACAATATTTATCCTTGTGGAATTGAGTTATTTCACTCAGCATAATGCTCTCCAGTCCCTCCCAAGTTAGGTAGTAATTTACAAAGTTATTGCTCCTGTGTGCTGCATAGAATTCCATGTGTGATTGTATCATAATTTCTCAATCCATTCGTTTGTGGTTGGATATTTGGGCTGTTTCTATGTTCTTGTGATGGTGAATGATGCTGCTATGAATATTGGTGTACAAATCTCAGTTTGTGCCTCAATTCTCATATTCTCAGGGTATATTCCAAGTAGAGGAACAGCTGGATCATTTGGAATTTCTATGTTCAGCTTTTTGAGGAAGTGCCAAATTGCCTTCCAGAATGGTTGCATCATTTTACAATCCCACCAACAATGTATAAGAGTTCCTTTCTCGCCACATTCCCCCAACATCATTCTCAATAGATAAAAAATAAGAACACTTTCCTTGCTAACAGGGAACAGACAAGGATGTCACCTGTCACCATTTCTTTTCAATATTGTATTGGAAGTGTTTGCTAGGACAGTACAAAAAGAGAAGGGGTGGGGGAAAGGCATCCAGATTGGCAAATAAATAGTTAAACTGTCACTGTATGCATATGATATAATAGTGGACACAGAAAATCCTAATGACACAACGAAAACACTGTTAGAGTTAATAGGCCAATTAAGTAGAGTGGCAGGATATAAATCAATATCCAAAAATCAATAGGATTCTTCTACAGTAACAAAATAAACTTAGAGAAAGAAATAAAGAAAGCAATACCATTTATAACAGCCAACCATAAGTTGAGATACTTAGGAGTGAACCTAACTAGTGATTCAAGAGACCTATACAAAGAAAACTACAGAGCATTTCTGAAAGACACAATAAAAGACCTAAAGAAATGGAAAGATGTGCCATGTTAATGGATAGAAAGACTCAATATGGTAAAAAATAATATTCCTACAAAAAACAATCTACATGTTCAATGCAATCCCAATCCAGATACCAAATTCATTTTTCAAGGAGATTGAAAAGAAAAATATCAAATTTATTTGGAGAGACTAGAGACCACGAATAAGCAAAACA
>NW_006399948.1:5358364-5359244 GCF_000299155.1 Elephantulus edwardii
ATTGGGTCAAAACTTACTCTGTAGATATTCAGAAAACCAAAACTTGGACTTGAATAATTGTTTTCAA
The DNA here is from genome assembly GCF_000299155.1 of Elephantulus edwardii. Taxonomy (NCBI): domain Eukaryota; kingdom Metazoa; phylum Chordata; class Mammalia; order Macroscelidea; family Macroscelididae; genus Elephantulus; species Elephantulus edwardii. The sequence goes on from NW_006399948.1 coordinate 5,358,432, forward strand.
AAGTTGCGCTTCAAATAATAATTAATCTGACAATGCTATTCACAATCCATGTCAGTTTTAATAAGTCAACATTTTCGAAACATTTAATATGTGCATGACCCTGTTCTGTGTGGCTTATTTTATTAGCTTATTTAATTTTACCACAGTATGAATAAGCCACTATTATTATCCCAGTGCTATAAATTAATAAAATGCTCCCCTCTGAGGAATTCAAAGGTTAAATAATGTGAACAAAGAAATATATCTACTGAATATTAGATTTGGGATATGAGCACACAGAGTCATGCCTTTAATCACAATGCTATGATTTTCATCATCATGAAATATTGCTTCTTCAGTAAATGGGTATAAATGAAACAAAATATTGTTAAACTGAAAATATATTTTAGATGAGGTTTCAAGAAAGAAGACATTTAAATTCAAAGAAATAGACATAATTAAGCACAATGCAAAAATCAAAACTACAGCTCAAAGTAAATAGATAATGACCACTAATAAATGTTACCCTCACTCTTGTGGTAGAAATTTCTTAGATATTTCTTAGGATAGGGTCTCTGTTTGGTAATAATAAATTGATAGATTTGGAATGGCTTGTTTTGGGTTTTTTAAAGAATATAGCTGTGTATTACTGAAGATTATCCAAAAACGACTGGAACAGCATATAAACAGAGAACTACCAGAAGTCCAGGCTGGGTTTAGAAGGGGTCGTGGTACTAGAGATATTGTAGCTGATCTTAGATGGCTCTTAGCTGAAAGCATGGAATGCCAGAAGAGGCTGACTCTGAGAAGAATGGGAATCCCAGAACACTTGAT
>NW_006399948.1:5361042-5362419 GCF_000299155.1 Elephantulus edwardii
ATCTTCTCCAACATTTATTGTTTTCTGTCCTGTTAAGTTTTACCATTGCTACTGCGATGAGAAGGTATCTCTGTCATTTTTATTTTCCTCTCACTTAGTATCTCTGCTTTTGAGCATCTTCATGGGTCTGTTGGACATCCAAATTCCCTACTCTGGGTGGGAACAGAGGGATGAGGATGTGCAAGGGGAAAAATCATAGAATCGTACAATTTGGTGGCTGGAGAAAGGGAGCAAAGAAAAAGTGAAAGATCTGGTGGGGATTTTAAAAGATGGTCTAATAGTAGTTATAGTTCAATGGTAATTAATTTTATAAAACACAATGAACAGGAATGATTGTAAGAAACATAATGTGAGAGGATAGTATGAAACATTATATATATAGGCTTTGTATGCAAACTAATATAAGAGGAGAAAAAAATTAAAGACTGTTACTATCATGATTTTTAGAAAGAAAAAGATTTATATTTCTCCCAATAGGCTCAAGTATGTCAAGGATGATGATGATAGCAGCATAAGATTATACAGTGTTTCGATTTGTTGTTCATAGGATGCTAGGAGTCATACTCAACTCAATGGCACCTGACGATAAGAAGCAGCACTTACAAAGAGAAAGAGATAGATAAAGAGAGAGGAAAAGAGCATGAGGAGTGAAGAAGCACAATAAAATTTTGCATAGCAACAGCCAAGTCAGCATTAAGTAGAAATAATTGAGGAGAAAACATTTTGAGAAAGGCAGAAACGGAATGGAATAAATGCCACCATTAAAGTACAGTATATTCAGAAAATGGAGATGCACTTAAAAATCAGATGGGAGAATGTTAACATTATTAAGGGTCTCATTTAAGTCAGGGTGCTTTCACTTCTCTAGGAATACAGAAGTCAATCCTAAATTGTACTAGAAGATGAAGAAACTGTGGTAGTATAATGACTACCCTGCTAGGCTGCTAACTGAACATAAGCAGTTTGGATCTACCAGCCTCCTTAGAGGAAAAAGACACAATATTTCCACAGCTGTGGATTTAAAACCTTGAACACCCTGTGGAGCCATTGTAGTATGTCTTTCCAGGGTGCTATTCAGAATCAACTTGTTTGGCAATGGGTTTGGTTTGAATATAGAGCGACAAATTGATAACTAGAAAAAATCCGTTTCATTTAGAGAATCTAATTATAAAAAGGGTCTGGAGGGTCTGCTGGCTGTCCTGTGAGGTGCCCAACTTCAGCGAGTCAGAGCCGAGCATCTGTTTTGACCTTTCTGCCAGAACAGATGTGGCGGGCTTTTGGCGTCTCCGATTACCTGAGAAAATAGGGTGGGTCTGTGGGGTCTGGAAACTACAGAGCAATTTCACTGATTTCACATGCAAGCCAGATTTTACTGAA
>NW_006399948.1:5363515-5364410 GCF_000299155.1 Elephantulus edwardii
ATTGGCACAGGACAGAGCGGAGTTTAGGGCTGTTGTACATAGGGTCCCTATGAGTCATAGGGTCGCTATGAGTCGTAGGCGACTCGATGGCACATAACAACAGCAACAGCAACAATTATAAAAAGGGATTATTTTCAGATAAGTAAGTGTGTTGCAAGGGCATTTTGTTGTTTTTGGTACCCCTACCCCGCAAAAAAAAAAAAAAGACTATGTATTTGAAATTTGAAAAAAAAAATCAATACAGAGCACTTCAGAAGAACTGAAATAGTAAAGGTTAAAGGTTAGGGAGGTAATTTACTAATTTCAAAGAAATCCAGACGTGAAGAAATGGAAGTGAGACAATTGATAAAGATTTCAGTTGTTAATAACAAATGTATAGATTACTTTCAGCAGGATTCTGAAGCTGCTGGAAATTCTCCATTTATGTTGACTGCTGAGCCTCATTCAACTTTCAAGTAATACATAAGTGCTTCTCTTTAATTGAACTCCTCTGGAAAGAGATTGGGAAATACAGGTCCCGTGCTACTCAGAGGCATGGACAAGTAGAAAAGTGAATAGAATTGATGTAAAGAATATAAGATAATTTTTAAATCACCTAAAATGGAATACTTAAAGAATTGTGATGCCATTAGATGAAATGATGTAATAAAGGAGAGAATTATGTTCATTTGTGGATTGTTGACAAAATACTCAACTTGATATATTTTATTTCTAATAAAAATATGGTATTTAAGTCAGAATTATAAAAGGAATTGAGTTATCATCATCTTAGATATAATTTAAAACTGTCATTATTTTTTTTAAGCTGATAGAATTTAATAAATATGGGAAGGAAGAACACTAGTCAAATTGTTTTTAGGTGTTTTCAGTAGCTTGCAACTCACAGAGACCAAAT
>NW_006399948.1:5367115-5368352 GCF_000299155.1 Elephantulus edwardii
CCCTCCTCTGTTTCAGTGCAGTATACATTATTGAACCCATCTTACTCAGTCTCTCCCCAACCCCAAGGACAGTCCCGGAATATATCTGAGGGCTGACTCAACGATTGCAAATTTGGGCATAATGATATGATTGCAATGGTGTTATACCATTTAAAAATATTATAAGATAGGTTAATATCAATATTAACTCTAGAAAACTGTGGTGTAATAAGAGATAAGAGCAGTTACCAACAAAAAAATAAAGATATAAATCATTTCATCAGCTTTTTCATATAGCATATGAATTCTCTAGCAGTCTACTTTATCAAGCCCAAGTGAGATAAAATGTTTTAGACTGAAAATCTACAGGCCAGTTAATGGCATCCATGTCCTCTCCTCCATCTCTCTGAAATCTTAAATTATTTACTAAATCCGACCACATATCTTCATCTGTGATTTGTCATCCTCCTACTTTTCTTTTTCATGAGGAATTTTTTTTTTTCTGAAGTGTCTACTCTTATCTGCTTATTTTGTCTCTCATTTTTTGATTGTTCTTTCCACCTCATTGGTTTAATTGGAACATATGAACTCTATCACTAAATTAGTGTTTGCACTACATTCAAGGAAGTTTGAGTTGAAAACTTAGCCAGACTTTTCTTAACTCCTTAATGTTTCTTTCAGATCATTACTTGTATGCCTATGGTGGAACATATGTAAGTAATTTAAGATTATGGTATTACTCTTCTATATTTACTTGGAAATTAGAAAATGGATTACAAAAACCAATGTCAGGACTTCCAATATTGTGGATTAATTAACATGCTTTATTGCAGTCTCATTTCAAGGGCTACACTCAGAATAACATTCAAATAGAATTCTCCTTAAAAGTGTATTTAGATATCTTAATCTATATTAATATATTTAACTCCCGTACTTCTGTCATATCTGTTCACTTAATAAAATCAGGTATCACTAGAAACCTACATTTACTAACTTTAATAGTTAAATTTTCTCTCAGTTCTGTGTATTTTTCTCAATACTTTAACTTTCTGCTCTCATATGCATGGAAACTAAAAGAATTCTTAAGCTTTTTAAAGTTCTGATTCTCTAGAATTAATTTTCTGCAGCACACATTTAAAAGGCAAATAATCACTGTCACTTTCTTATATTGTTAGGAGCCATCGAGTCAGCTTCAACTTCACATTTATATATAAAACAAAATAAAATCATGTCCAATCTTGCATCATCCTCACAATCT
>NW_006399948.1:5368877-5371719 GCF_000299155.1 Elephantulus edwardii
TTGATGGGCACTTAGGTTGTTTTCAACTCATTGCTGTTGTGAACAAAGCCACGATAAACATGGGTGTGCATATATCTGCTTGGATGGCAGTTATGGTCTCTTTGGGGTATATTCCCAGTAGTGCAATTGCTAGGTCAAATAGTATCTCTTTTTGCAACTTTTTGAGAAAGCGCCACACAGCCTTCCACAGTGGTTGTGCCGTTTTACACTTCCACCAACAGTGAATAAGAGTTCCAGTTTTCTTTTTTTTTAAAACATATTGACGTTTTCCAAGGACTTGCCTCTGCCAATAATATATCCAAACTCTCACCATCCTTATGTCGAAGGAACACTCTGATTACACTTCTTCCAAGACAGATTTGTTCCTTTTTTGGTTGTCCAAAGGTATATGTCATACTCTTCTTCAACTTGATATACAGCATTGAAGGTCATATGATGTCTGTGGCAATTACTCAATCCGAATTCTGTAGTATAAACTAGTCTGTATATTGATTAGACATCAATGAAATATATATTTACAAAAACAGGCAGTAGATTCGGTTTGACTTATGAGCTGTAGTTTTTGTACTTTCAATCTCAAGGAGAAGTGTGCATTCTTGACTCTTAATCTAAATTCTATCTGTATTAAATTGTATCAGTATTGAATTTTATTATTAAAATGAATTAACTCTATCCTCGGGAATTGGAAGTGATTGTTTGGGATTTTTTATGATACTGAAATGTGATATTAATGCTTAGTCACTTAGCTAGTGATTAGACAATCTAAATTTATAAAAGTCACAAATTAAAGGATTGGTTTTTATGAGAAACTGTAATGCTGATTTGTCTATCTCAAGCAGTTTATAGATGTTATTTTACACCTGAGATATATACTTCCTGCTTAATATTTTACTATTCTACTTTATTACCCTCTCATACAACATTAGAGTTAATTTTCATCTGTTAGAGTGATTTTTATGTGACATTCAGAGCCTAACCACCCCTTGTTCTTCAGTGATATGGAAGAAAAACAACCTACTAAAGTATGCAATAAATTCTTATTGAAATTTATTTTTATTACCTTTATACAAACTTCTTTTCCATCCCTGAATTCTATGACCTGCTCTCTCTCTCTCTGTTACACACACACATACACACACACACACACACACACACACACACGCATACAAGCGCTATCATTAAACACTATCTCCATGTACATTTAAAAAAATACATAGTTATTTAACTGTTGAATGCATAATTATATAGCTTAGAAAACAATGTTTTCCAAGTAGATATATTTTTCAAGATAATTAATTTATTTGAATTAAAATTCTGATGTCATGATTGTTTTCACTTAAAAAATAAATATTACAGTAATTATAGTTTATAGCTATTAAACTTTTTGAGGATATGTAGAAAATCTTGTACTTTAAATTTTTCAGTCATTAAAATAAGATAAACAAATTGTTAATAATGCTGCCACAAGCAATCTACAAGTTCAACATTATCTTAATACAGAAACTTAAGTCATTATTTAAAGAGATAGAAAAGACTATTTCCAGTCTAATTTGGAATGGAAACAGTCTCATAATAAGCAAAGCACTCCTGTAAAATAAAAATTAATAAAAACAGGACGCATCTTACTTTCTTATCTCAAAATCTACAATAAGAATAACACAGTATGGGTACAACAGCAAAATTCTAGACCAATGGAATAGAATTGAGAACAAAGAAATTATCCCATCTACTTATTATCACATGGTATTTGACAAGGAAACAAAAGTCCATTAAATGGGGAAATGATGTTGTTGTTGTTATGTGTCATCGAGTCACTTGTGACTCATAGAGATCCTATGTACAACAAACCTAAACTCTGCTCTGTCCTGTGCCAATCACACTGTCTCCGATACACCCATTCCGATTACCTCAGCCACTAAATCAATCCACCTCATAAAGGGCCGTCCCCTCCTGCGCTGTCCCTCCACCCTCCCAAGCATGATATCCCTCTCCAAAGACCAGTCTCTCCTTACAACATGTCCAAATTGTAGACTCTTTAAAACATAGTTTTGATTAAAAATGACATCTACCTGCAAGAAACTGAAGCAGAACTCATTTTTCACACCATACACAAGAAACAACTCAAAGTGAAACAGAAACTCAGGGAAAAAAACCTCAAAATCATAAAGATTGTAAGAGATAAAATGGGAGCAGATGTAGAGCTGTTAACCTAGAGTATAAACAGGCTTGCAAATATAGACAAAAGTTTGCAACTAGTAATGACAAAATCAAAGAATGAGACTTTCATGAGATCAAATTCCTGGTCATTCCAAAAACTTTCTCCAAAGGATTGGGAAAAATAATTTAGCAGCAACATTTAAGACAAGGGTATCATAACTGCAGTTTATAGTTAAGATCCTCTAAAACCTTCCCCCTCTTCAAAAACAAAACAAACCACACACACACACACACACACACACCCTAACACAAAACAAAAAAAACGCAAAAAAATCCAACCACCCACTGATAACCCAATCAAGAAATAGGCAAAAAAAAACCCATGAAAAGAACCTTCACAAAGGAATTATTCAGTTAACTAACAAAAACAGGAAAAAATGTTCAAAATCACTAACAACGAGAGAATTACAAATTAAAACAACAATGAGATACCATGTCACTCTACAGCAGTAACAGAGATAACAATACAGCAAACTATCAATGCTGGAGGGGAAATGAAGAGAGTGGAAATTTCATGCACTGCTGGTGTGATTATAAATGATTCAACCACTATTGAAAACAGTTTGGAATGTCATCAAAAGGCTGAGGCTAGCTTTGTATCCCACATGACCCAGCTACTCCACTG
>NW_006399948.1:5372569-5373888 GCF_000299155.1 Elephantulus edwardii
CTCTAGTCCCTCTCAAGTTAGGTAATAATTTATAAAATTATTGTTCCTGTGTGCTTTGTAGTATTCCATTGTATGAGTATACCATAATTTCTCAATCCATTCAATTGTTGACGGACATCTGGGCTGTTTTCATGCTCTTGTGTTGGTGAGTAACACTGCTGTGATCATGGGCATACAAATCTCTCTGTCTCAGTTCTTCATAGTATTACTGTGAGTCATAGAAAGAGCTCTGTTGGTCTAGTGGATAAAAAGTTATGCTACCAAGCCAAAAGTGGGTTATTTTAATATGTGATCCTCAGGCCTGGTTTTAATTAATTTTGGTTAAACATTCTTCTAAGTGGTAAAGCACTGATCTGTCCATTTTCTCTGCAGAGGTAATTCGTTGTGGCTGTGATGCTAAACAGTGTGGCACTGATGTGTCTAATGTGATGATGATTACCCCTTGTGGACAGTGTTTGGTGGAGCTCCCAGTTAAAATAAGCTTGGAAGCAGGGGTGGCATCTACTTCTGAAATAGCTTGCCTCTGGAAATCCTATGAACATGGAGAAACTATGAAATTTGTACAAATGTTCAGGTCCTTCGTTCATAGGGTCTCTATGAGTTGCCTATGACTCGATGGCAATTAATAACAACAACAAATAACATAAGAGAGTGAAGAGAGTATTATTATGAGTGAAACAATTTAGTCACATAAGGTAATGAAAACTACTGCATAACACTACTACCGTGAAGAAAGGAGGATAACTGAGGAAGACAGATATAACTGTTCAAAAGGGGAAAGAGAAACAGAAAAAGGAGAAGGGGGAAAATAACTAGAATAGTGGAGATTAGTGGTCAGAGGAGGGTGAAAGAATAGGAAACAAAAGGGACCTGAAAAGATTGGGTGACATTAGGCATAGATCAATAGGAATTAATTACATCAACTACAAGATATATGAGTTATTGTATAAAATGCAGCGTACATGGATGAAACACAATGTATATGAATGATTCTGTGCAAATCAATTTAAAAAATACCCATAATCTAAAAAATATTCCAGAGGAATTATTCCTCTAATTGTAAATGTATATAAAATATTGTTATACATTTAAAATTTTATTGTTGTAATTAATTATATGCTGTTGAGTTGGAATCAACTCATAAGTAACAATCTAGCAAGATTTCAGAAACTAAATCATAAGGGGGTAAGTGGTGAATTAAAAATGCCTTTATTTGAGCTGACAGTGCAACAAACCTTACAAGTTTTATTGGACAACAAACCAATGGAAATTTTCTTGGATACTATTGTTTCAAATGTTAGAAGTAAAAAAAAAAAAAA
>NW_006399948.1:5374803-5393703 GCF_000299155.1 Elephantulus edwardii
CCAAATTTTTGAGAAAATACAAGATTACTTTCAATAGTGGTTATACCACTTTACATTCCTGTTGCAGAATGTTGGGAAAGAAATGAGGGCCTTTGACCAGGACAGATCACCAAAGCTCCGGATAAGTGCAAGCCTCCCAATGGCTTTAATAAGGGATAGTGAAAGCTTCCCTGTGTTTGTCTGTACCAGTCTGAGACAGCTGCTGCATCTGTTGAGCTGAGAGTGGTCCTCACAAGGCTGAGGTTCTCCTAAGCAATTCATGTGCCCCACGTCAGTAAGCCCACCATATCCTATCTTCCTATTTACCTGGTTGTATGTAAGTGCACTGCAGACCCCAATAAAATTGAACTGGATTAACTCTCTTATCCTTTCCCAGAGTGATGTATCTCCATCATGCTTACCCCCATCAGGGTGTTGCTGTTAAGTTGCTGGTGAACTGACAGTGACATATGGTGCCCAGAACAGGGATGGACCTGATATAGTGTTGAGTGAGTATCCTCGGTGCTCACTCCCGTCAAGTTTTTGGGTGAGTATCCTTTGTGTTCACTCCTTTGTGTCAGCCTTTCAGGTGACTATTCTCTGTGCTCCCTCCCATCAGGTATCAGGTGAACACCCCTTGCTGTTCTCACTCCCATCAGGTATTGGGTGAGCACCACTTTCCTTTTAAGAGAATAGAGACCTGATGTCATTTTGGGGGCCTGACATAGTCTTGGAGGCCTGACATAGTCTTGTGGCCTGTAGAAGGCTTTAATGACGTAGGTAGAAAGGAAGGAGACCTGATATAGGTCTACCTTATTGGGTAAGCACCCCTTGGTTAGGTGAAAAGCAAGGGAAAATTCTTTTCTTTCTTCTCTCTTCTTTCCTCACTTGCCCCTGTCAGGGAGTGGGGAACCTGACATAGGTCCATCTTATCGGGCAAGTGCCCACTTGTGTTAGCACGGGTAATTTGGCAAGTAATTTAAAAGATTTTGCAAGCAATTAAAAAATTTGGCAAGCAATTTAGAAGATTTGGCAAGCAATTTGAAAGATCCTCAAGTAAAATGTTTAATGTCTTTATTAGAAAGTAGGGAGGTTAAACTTACACAATCTCAAGCTGCTTCCTTTTGGACAACAGTTGTTGATATTGCCCCTCAGATTACTGCTGCTCAATGTGCAGACCTGGCATCCTTTAGAAGAGTAGGAGAAGATTTTCACCCTGGGACCTACAATGCCCTTTTCTAGCAGGAAGTAGCTAAAAGGATGTGACTCTCCATGTCCTACTGAATCAGGGTGAAATCTTTTTTGGGGGGGAATGACAGGGAATGGCATAAGACATGTTGACAAAGGAGATCAATCAGACCTCATTTTGACAAAGACTGTGGCACCATTAAGAGAAAGGCATCATTACCTGTTTATAAAGTGTTATGGTGGGGGATATAAAAACAGCCCTAAGAATTTAGAGACGATGATTGCACCACCTCTTCTCTAGTCTCCTGAGAAGTAAGGAAAACAAAGAAAGCAGGTAAGGACTACATAGAGAAAGCAGTGAAAAAACGGGAAGTTTTTGGGGTGAAGTATTGTGTGATCAATGAGATGCTGGGTTGTACTCTGAGATACGTGTGTGCTCTGTTGGCATGTGCCCAAGACCTGAGCATCTTTTACAGAAGGTGCAAAAGTGAATGGAATGAACTGAAACACAAGTTTTCTGTAAACGTTCATTAAAATAACAATAAAAGTTATTTATTTTTTAAAAAGACAAAAAAACCTTTATGTAAAGTATTTCAAGATTTGTGTCTAACCCTCATTTTCATCTAATAAATAGATTATCAAATATTTTTTCCATAAATTACTTGGACTAGTTTGTTCTCACTATTCTATTTCTTCTTTCTCACCTAGCTCTTCTTTCTTTTTTCCTGCCTTCATTATGATTCTGTATAATACACAAATAAATGAATTTTTTTTTAATTTTCTTTCAGATTTATAGCAACTCTGATCTGATGGAATAGGGCCAATAATGTTACTTGTTAACTGAAGGATCTCACACCTTAGGTAGATTCACAGTAATGAATACTTTTTAGATGGTTGCTCTGAATTGGAACTGACTCCATGGCAATGAGTTTGAGCTTTAAAAAAATTATTATTATTTCCCTTTTACACAATATTTTAGTTTTATACACATAAATTCACTGTGCTCAAGTTGATTCAGACTCATAATGACTATCCAGAGTGTTTCCAAGGATGTAATTCTTCAATGGTGGAGACTGATGACCTTTCTTCTATAGAAGAACTATTATATACATCTAGATTACTCAATGACAACTAACAAAAATAACAACAACATTGGTATGGTGGTTAGTTGAACTGCTCTAAAGTTCTTACAGGATGTAACCTTTCAGAAGTAGGTCCCAGGTCTGTCTTTCCAGGTGCCTCTCATTTTGTCCTGTAGTCCAGAGAATTTAACTATGTATGTATATTTATACATATATGTAAATTTGTTCATTAACTCTGTTCTTAGGGACCTCTCCAAGGTACTGAAGAGCAATGATGTCAGTTTGAATACTAAGGTGGATCTGATTCAGGTCATAGTCTTTTCAATCACCTGCTGTGTATCTGAAAACTAAGCAATGAGTAGAGAGGACAGAATTGATGTCTTTGACCTGTGTTGTTGGAGAAGAGCACCAAATATCCTATGGATCCTCAAAAGAACAAATCAACATGTCTTGGAAAAGTTCAGCCAGGTGGCAAACTTCATCTCTCTTACTTTGGGCATGTTGTTAGCAGAAGCTATTCCTTGGAAAGGGACATAATGCTGGCAAGGGAGGAGAATCTGTGTAAAAGAGGAAGACCTTCAAAGAGATAGATTGCCACAGTAACTACAGCAATGGGCTTGAGTATGTCAGAGGTTCTGGGGATTGCATACGATAAAACAGGGTTCAGCTGAGTTATGCATAGGATTGATATGAGTCATACTCGGCAACACATAACAATGGCAGGAATTTGTATTTAACATAAAAATTTACTCATCTACTGTTCTATAGCTTATGTTCAGTACTTTATAAATACAAAGAATATTATTATAAATAATTAGATGTATATGGAGTATTGTTGGAGCTGTATCAGCACGTAACTCCTAGATGTGGCACTACTTCTTTGGAGAATAAAAACATATAGAGTGAAGGTTAGACATTGCCAAATTCTGTATGTAAAGGGATTATGTCAATTTTTGTATCCATGAGATTAAGTATATGGATTACTATTTTTCTCTAGCCTCAACAATTATCAAGTTTCTCACGTATTACAATGACTGAACTGGAACTTATTATTTTCAAGGGCCATTTTTATATATCTCTCTGGACTATTGTCCATTTCTTCTTGCTTTGGAGTTTGTTTGCTTTTTACACTATTTCCTCTCAATCTTTCAAAAGTTTCTTCTACATTATTGATGATAGTGGACTTGTGCCTCCATGACATCCAGCACTAGGTTCTGACTGCCCTTGAGGACACTGTGTCCCCAAGGATTTTTGACACCTGGAAGTTTGAAGGGCCTGCACAAAAAGAGAAAGAAGATGAAAAAATAGTGTATTTGTGATGGATAGCGGGAATGTTTTTCTCTCTGATTGTTATTTGACAGTTTGACATTTATTATAATATATTTTGCCATTATATATGTCTTTTTATTTTGTGTATGTAAGTTTATCATTTATACTTATTTCAATTGCAATTTCATGATTATTTGAAAATTTTCACCCTACTAAGATAAAGTCATTTATGATTTCTTCTAGTATAAAACTTATATTTAGATCTCTGATCTATTAGGAGTTTATTCTTATATGTGATGTGAGGATTTTGATCTTTTTTTTCCTAAAGAAGTTGTTTTAACATTGGTACTTTAACAAAAAATTGCCCCATTGATTTGAGATCTAAACATTGACATATATTATCTATTTATATATTGTTTTTAAAATTCTGGAGTTTATTCTCTACTCCATAGACCTCTCTGTTGATGTATATCACTTGTGACTACATAGTGGATTGATAACATATTTTATTAACTGCTAGGAATGGTTTCCACTAAAAGCTCCTATTCCTAGTATTTTTTTTTTTAAATTTAGGTTGTTTATTTTTCATTTCAATGAATATCTACAGAGATTTTGGGATTCCATTCATTCATTGTTGCACCCTTCTCCCCGCACAAACCCCCCCCCCCCATTTGCTCCTCTCCTTGAAAAGCAAAAGAAAAACTCCCTCATTGGTACACAACCCCCCCCGCACCTCCCCAAACCCCACCCCCTACCCCCAAATATAATCCACTCTGCAACCCTCATTGCATACTCCTACGATAAAAATAATTCCCTAAAATATAATACTTTTAGAACTATTCTTGTGAGATTATTTTTTCAACTTGTTAACAAAACAAACTGTAGTTTATTTATTATTTCTCCTAAATTGTATATAACAATCTCACTACCTTTTAAAAGTGTTTCGTCACTGTCCAATCTAAAATGATCAGGTCTGTACCAGACTTACTATCTGATAGATACTAGTGGAGTCTCTGGAACTATGTCCTTTGTTATCTTTTAAATCAGAAACAAACTTTACTATACCTCATCTTTTGGTCAAACAACCAAAATACTGATAAAATTAAAAATAGCTTGGGAGTATAATAATCACATGAGACTGAAAGAGGAGCAATACCGAAGGATAAAGCTCAGAAAACAGAAAGAAATAGGATATAATAACTAATTGTACCAAGAATCATAGGGATCTAGAAGAAAGAGTGTGGTTGCATTGTGGTTATTGTAATTAATATGCATACGAATTGCTGAATAAGAAAAGGTAAACTTTCACTCATATCAAAATAAAAAAAAATTAGACAAAGCCTGAACTTTTTGTCTTTTCTTTTTTATCTTGATATGATTCTTTATAATATGTGTTCAATACCTATCATTCTCTCACATATCTTTGATTATATCCACCACTACTTAGGGAGAGAGATGGAACATGGGAGGTATCCTATTTATTTCACAAGCCTTGTTTATAAGTCCATACATAGAATGGACTTGACATTTCAATAAATAATTCAAGGACTTTGTGGAAGACTCAAGCTTCTGCCCTAGAAAGTGAGGGGGAAATTTAATGACTCATTCAGTAAGATTTATAGAACAGAATTTCTGTCATTTACATGCAAAAAAAAATTCATGAAAGAAGAGTAGACAAAGGGTTACTAGCCCTTACTGAGTTGACGACTATCCAGCAAGTTAGATGCTGTGTAGCATTAGGAGTGAAATGAGGTGTGAATATTTGAGATACTACTATCATCAGAGATAAAGAATACAAGAGGCTCTATCTATGTTGGCTGCATCTTTTTAAAATTCAACTTGTTCACCATCTCAATTTAATTTAAACATACAATAAAACATTATTGCACATAACATGATGGAGAAGATTGGAATCATAACAGGATTGCACATATCAGGATGGAAAAAAGATTGAAACTGTGAACAACTTCATCTTACTTGGATCCACAATTAACAACCTTGATATCAGCCATTAGAAAATAGGGATTTGCATTGCACCAGGAAAGTCTGCAGTTAGAGACCTCTCACATTATTGATGATTAATGATATCAGTTTGAGAACTTAGGTGAATCTGATGCTATGCATCTGAGAGCTGGAAAATGGATAGGGATGACAGAAGAATTGATGTCTTTGAGTTGTGGTGTTGGAGAGGAGCACTCAATATCTCATGGACTGAAAAAGAACAAACAAATATGTTTTGAAGAGGGTTCAGCTGGAGTCTTATTTGTAGGCAAGGATGATGAGACTTCACCACACATATTTTGGCCAGGTTGCTAGGAGGGGATTTTCCTTGCAGAGGGACATGATGCTTAGAAGGGTGGAGGGTCAGCAAAGGAGAGAAAGACCTTCGACAAGGTGAATAGACACAGCGACTGCCACAATGGGCAGTAGTGTGTTAGGAAGTGTGAGGATGGCATAGGTTAGGACAGGGTTCAAATCTGTTGTTCATAGGGTCGCCATTATTCATATTGGCCTTGATGGCACCTAACAACAACAATAAAATGAAAAGTGTAAATTACATAAATTTTAGAGTTGTAGGAAATAAAGAAAATAAGTAAAATTTGTTTGGGTTAGTGATTAATGTCATCATAAATGTTAATAATCCCTCTGGCCATTGAAGTGCACAAAATTTAGCCTTAGCTTCAATCAATTAAGAGTTATTAATTTTGAACATAATTAAAAATAATTTACTAGAAATAGTGAATTGAGAAAATATTTTTGTTCTTATTTGATGTTATCAAGTTCTACTTAGTGATGGTCAATATTAGACAATTTTGATTTCTTTGATAGGAAAAGGAAAGATAACAGTTTTTGATATGTTTAACATAAATTTTAATATTTCGATTTCACTAGAGTATACTACTTTAAAAGTCTTAGCAAGTAAAAGGCAATATTAGAAGTTCAAGCAGACCTGACTTCTCCAAGGTTAGTGTCCAGTATGCCATTCTATATTGTCAAGTGAGTAATGCTGACACAAAATATTTATAATTTACATAATATAGCTTTATATTTTTAAGTGTCTTGAATTTTTTGGAAGAAGGTAATGTAACTTTTTCTAATTAATGTTCTTAATTGTAGTAGACTATTTACAGCTTCTAAATCACTTAACTAAAATACAATGAAATTAATAAAAAGGAACAGATGGCAATTTCTTTAAATAAGAATATTAAAACTATATGCACAATTAATCTCTAATTAGATAAGATCAATTAGTTAAGAAGAGAAATGGTTTGGGGTCTTAAGCAACATACTGTAATTTCAAGGCTTGGGGATTCCTAACTTTCCATTGAAAGGAGTTGAATCATGGTGAAGGATAAACGAATTCTGTGGTAAAACTAGAAAGATTCACACTACAATATTTACAAATCGTGTAAAAAATGCCTTAAAGTCTTGGTTATAACTCTATCAAGAGACTTAGTGGTTCAGAATATTGTTTAACTTACTATCATAGGCAATATATCTGGCCTTAAAATTATAATGAATTGATTTTCATTTTTAAACACTAAGCTGTATAGAACATAGATTTGTAAGTAGATTAATTAAAATTTGGAATGTTCTATTAATATTCTGCAAATAGTTTAGCCCCTTCTTTATTATAGAGATTTGTCCTCACACTTTCCCTCATCAACATTATGTTTCATAAAATCATTCCCATACGTTGCATCTTATAAAAGTATTCACGTTTGGAATATGCCCACCATTATTACTTTGCAGTACCTCTCTGTTGCTCAATCTTTCCGATTTCTTTACCCACTGAGTCCACCTACCAAATTGTGCAACCCTGTGGACTGACCCTTGCCTTTTCTCACCTCTCTGCTCCCATACCCCCCGCCCCCTTGGGTCCCCATGCACATTTAACTAGTTATTCTTCTATTTTTACAATGATGGTCTTACTCAATATTTGTCCTCAGGATATTGAGTTAGTTCACTCAGTATAATGCTCTCTAGTTTTTCCCAAGTTATGTAGCATTTTTCAAAATTGTTGCTTTTGAGGGTTGTGCATTATTCTATCATGTGAATGTACCACAATTTCTCAATCTATTTGGTCATGGTTGGATATTTGGGCTCTTCTCATGTTCTTGCAATGGTGACTAATGCTGCTATGAATATTGGTGTTCAAATTTCAGTTTCATTTTCTTGAAGTATATTTCTAGTAGTGGAATAGTTGGGTTATTCGACATTTTAATGTTCGGCGTTTTGAGGAATTACCAAACTGCTTTTCAGAGTGATTGTACCATTTTAAATTCCCAACAACAGTGTATAAGAGTTCTTATCTCTCCACAACTTCTCCAATATTTATTGCTTGCTGTCCTGCTAAATTTTGCCATTGCTACTGTGGTGAAATGATAGCACATTGTGGTTTTTATTTGCATCTCTCTTATTGCCAGTGATCTTGAGCATTTCTTCATGTGTCAGTTGTCCATCTGAATGTCTTCTTTTGTGAAAAGTGTTTTCATATTTTACTCATTTTGTAATTGGGTTATTAGTCTTTTTCTTTGGAAGGCCCAGCATTATTTTCTAATTTTTTTTTATGAGACCCTTGTCTAAGATGGTATTGTCTATGTTTTGGTGATCTGTTTGGGTTTTGTGTGTGTGTGTGTGTGTGTGTTCCCCCCACACACACACACACACACTCGGTATGTTTTCTTTTCACCCTATTGGCAGAAGTTGTTTGTTTTGGTTTTTTTCCCATAAATTTTTGATGCTGAAGTTTAGATGTCAAAAATTTTGACTCAAAACAAACATGTAAAACAGATTGGAAATTTTCTATCCCCACAATCTCTGCTGTGCTCAATGTTGTCAGTCATTTATCAACTTATCTGGTTTATGATCTTCCTTTCTTTGAAAATCTACATTTTCAAACACAATATCCCCTTCCAATGATGGACTCTTCATAACTACATGACCAAACATGTGAAATGAAATTTCATCACTCTTGTCTCTAAGGAGCAATTGCTCTTTTTCTAAACGAATTTACTTGGTCTGTTCATGATGTATATTGACGCTGGTAAAAGAATTTTAAACTGAAATATATTAAGTTGATACTTTGTTTGTTTGATATAGCATCTGGTAGCAGAGTGGTTTAAACACTCAGCTGTCAACTGAAAAGTTAGCAAGTGGATACCACCATCCACTCTGTCAGCATTTGTAAAGATTTATAGCCTTGGACACTCAACAGAAGAGTTCTGTTCTGTCTTTTAGGGTTTCCGTTTTGTAATTTATTTATCACATCCTTTCTTCCGTATGTCATCTACCCTAAAGATATTTTACTACCACACAGAACATTTCACTCCTAATGTTGTCCTGCCTATTTTCTCAACCTGAAATGATTTTCTTCTTTGTTCTTAATTTTGCTCTGGTGCCCTAGTGGCAAGAAGTCACACTGCAATTCCAAAGGCATGCAGTTCGAATCCATCAGCTGAGCCATGGGAGAAGGATGGGCAGTTTCTTCACGTACAATTAACAGACTCTGGAAAACCAAAGAAAGGTCAACTATGGGTTGATTCTGACTTGGCAGTACACAACAACACAAGTTAGTTGGCATTACAACTTTCAAGCAATCATCATCCTTCCTTCTGCAAGTCTCAAATTGAAAACTAACCACAGTTTTCATCTTGAATTTTATAGAATTTAATGTATTTATTAAGGATATACTTAACTCTTCCTTGATATATAGATGTATATTTGGCTGTTTATAGACATTTCTTATTCTTTTTAATTTCGGTCTGTTAAATTATCCATTTAAAAAGCAGATACAGGTTGTTTCCTTGTATTGTTCATAATGCTTAACATCACCACTAGAATATTAGCAATAGGTTTTATAGTGTCTCCAAAGTTCCAGTCATTATACAATCTTATTTAATACAATGTCAGCATTATTAGTAGTAGATTTTCAGTCCCTTAAAAGAATAAAAACTTCTAGACCCAAAAATCTGTGATTTTTTTACTTAGCTACAATGAAAAATCAGTCCTGAAAGAGACATTATTTTCAGAACATTTTCATGATGTGTGAGAATATGACCTTTATAATAGGGTAAATTCTTATTGCTATCTAAGTTATTGCATGTACAAACCGTTTCTTCCTTTTTTCATTGTGAAATATAATAAATTCCTCATAGATCTTTTATAAAGAGAGTTTACAAGATATCCCAGGATTAGTCTGTTGGATTAATTACTAAAATATAAAATGTTGTTTTTAGGTGCTCTTGAGTCATGTACTACTATAGGAACCATACAAACAACAGATCTGCACCCTGTTCTATCTTGTGCCATCCTCAAATCTCTAGCATATTTGAGTTCATTGCTGCAATCACTGTGCCAGTCCATCTGGTTGAGGGTTTTCCTCCCTCTTATCTACTCTCTACATTTCCAAACATGATATCTTTATTTAAAGATTATCCTGTCCTATCAACTTGCTCAAAGTTGAGACAAAGCTTTATCATCTTAGCCTCCAAGGAGCACTCTGAATATTTTTTTTCTCCAGAACACAGTGGTTTGTTCTTTTGGCTGTCCATGGAATATTCAGTACTCTTATTCAACACTACAACTCAGTGGTATCAGGTCTCTGTCATCCATTACATATTCTGGTTCCCAGCAGCATAGTAAAGATTGAAAACACCATGACCTAAATCAGATATACCTTAGTCCTTAAACTGATATCAATGTTCCTCAGTAATTGGAGAGCTCTCTAACTGTAGACTTTACCAGTGCAATATGTCTCCTGCTCTCCTGATTGCTGATACAAAGTTCCAGAAGATAAAGCTAAATTTAGAGAGATGGTGCATCAGGGATATAATTTCTGATGTCAGATGGATCCTTACTGAAGGCAAAAAAATAGTATAAGAATGTCTATTTAGTTAACAATTACAGCTTGCTTGGCCCCACAATCAACACTCTTGGCAACAGCAGTCATGAAATCAAAAGATGGATTGCACTAGATAAATCTGCTGTAAGGGACCTTTCCAGAGTATTGAGAAGCAACTATGTCAGTCTAGAGACTAAGATGCACCTGACCAGCCCATGGTCTTCACAATTACTTGCTATTCATCAGAGAGCTGGACAATGACTAAAGATGACAGAAGAGGAATCACTGCTTTTGAGTTGTGATGCTAGAGAAGAGTGTTGAACATATCATGGGCAGCCAAGAAAATAAAATAGATCTGTCTTAGAGAGGGTGAAACTAGGTTTCCCGTTGGAGGCTAGGATTTTGGGGCTTCTCACATACTTTGGGCATGTGGCCAGGAGGGACCAACCCTTGGAGAAGGACATCATGCTCAGAAGGGTGGAGTGATAGCTCAGGAGAGGAAGACCCTGAATGAGATGGATTGATACAGTAACGAGACCAATGGAGGTAGGTGTGTCAGACAGAGTTAATGAAACTGGCTTAGGACAGGACAGGGTTCTGAGCTGTTGTACATAGGGTCACTATGAGTCACAAGTGACTCGACTGCACATAACAACAAAAAGTAACATTTGAGGAAAACTTTTGCAAACTCATTAAAGAACACAGTGGTGTAATTATGTATTCAAACAAAGTGGATTTATGATCAAACAAGAAAAATAATATGAGAAAATGTACTTACTATGTGAAAGTTGGGCCAGTGAGGTTGCTGAATTGCAAAAGATTGTGTGCCATATATGTTGTTGTTGTTATTGTTGTTATGTGCCATTGAGTCACTTGTGACTCATAGCAACCCTAGGAACAAGAGCTCTAAATGCTCTTATGCATTTTTTGCTTAACTTTAAAAAATAGTATATTTGATTAAAAATACTTTTAGCCTTCTTTTTATGTTTCTATTACATTAATTTTTTTCTCCCACAAATATTACTATCTTCAAATGAATTTCAATATCTTTGTTTTAGTCATTAAAAAGTCATTCTTGTTAAGGTGGAACCTACTCATAGCTGACATTACCATGATGACTTTTACAGGTTTTTTTAAGAGGGACTAACATATTTAAAAATTTTATATCCTCTTGTCTTTGTGAGGTTTTTATCTACCATAAAGTTCAAACCTTACTCATAGCTGGTCTTCCTAGGGCTTTTCAGAGAAAGTAAGTTACATGAGAGAAGATTGCTCATCTTTCTCCCACAGAGCAGCTGATGAATTCAAACCAGATGTCTTTGGATTCGCAGCATGGTTTAAAATTAAGAAGATAGTTTTTCAAAGCTGTATTCTCTCTCCTTACATATTCAATCTGTACACTGAACATATTATTTTACAAACTGGACTCTATGAAGAGGAAGATTAGAGGAAGACTTATTAATAATGAGTCATCAATAACCTGCATTATGCAGAAGATACAGCCTTGCTTGCTGAAAAGTGAGAACTTGAAACATTTTTTGCAAAAGATCAAGGAATGCATTCATTGGTATGAATTTCATTTCAATATTAAGAAAACAAAGATTGTTATCACTGGACCAATAGACAACACCATGATGGATAGAGTGGAGATTGAAACTGTCAAGAGCTTCATCGTGTTTGGAGTCACAATTAATACCTTTGATATCAGCAGTCAGGACATAAGGAGACACACTCCATTGGGAAAATTGGTAGTTAGGGACATCTTCAAATTATTGATAAGAAATGATGTCAGTTTTAGAACCAAGGTGCATCTAATTCAGGCCATAGTCTTTCTGATCACTTTCTATGCATCTGAGAGCTACACACTGAATAAGAATGACAGAAGAGGAATTGATGCCTTTGAGTTGTGACTTTGGAGAAAAACACAGAACATCCCATGGATGACCAAAAGAACAGATATATCTTCTTGAGGATGCAGCCAGAGTGTTCTTTAGAGGCAGGAATGATGAGGCTTTGCTTCACATACTTTGGGCTTGTTGCTAGGAGTGTTTATTCCTTGGAGAGGGACATGATACTGGCAAGGTCTTGACAAGGGTCGGCAAAGGAGAAAAAGACCCTCAACCAGGTAGATTGAAGTGGTGACTGCTGCAATGGGCTCTTGTGTGTCAGGAAGTGTGAGGATGGTTCAGGATAGAGCAAGGCTTAGGTCATTTGTTCATAGGGTCATTATGAGGTACTAGACTCAGCAGCATCTAACAACATAATAACAACAACCAGCCCCAAATATAAACCCTAAAAATCTTAGAATAAATCATAAAAGTATTGCTTTAGTACCTAATCTTTAATAATTACTTCTTAGAGAATGACACTGAAAATATAAACTAACAAGGAAAAAATAAAAATATATTTCCTTAAAATTTAAAACCAAAAGCTAAATTTTATTTAATATAGATAAACCAAATTGAAGACACAATATAGAGATTGGCAGAAAATTTTGACAAATCACATATATGATAAGGTTTTAATATCCAAAATACATAATGAACAAGGACAACAAACTATATGCAATTAACCAGAAGGAAATTTATCCAAGAAAAAATGAATGAAGGGCTTTAATAGTTTCTTCAACAAAAAATTACAAATTTCCAACAGTACATAACAAGATCTTCAAAGTCATTCTTACTCTCTCACTGGCATCAAGTAGGACTCCACTCATAGCTAACTCTCCAGTGAATTTTTGAAAAGAGATTTATCTTTCTGTCTCGAAGATGCTGGTGAACTGTTACAGAGGTACCACCTTTGAGTTAGGAGCACAGCTTCTTACATACCACACACTATAAATTTCTCATCAGTTTCCAGGAAAACTGAATTAGAAACCATTAAAATATATCCCTCGCATCTACTAAAGGTACTATGATTAAAAACAAGAAGAGATAAAAAATACCTATTAGTGAGAATGTGGATAAATTGGAGTTCTCAATACAATTCTGTGGGATTATAAAATGACACCGCTTCTGTGGAAAGCAATTTAGAGGAAACACGGAAATATCTAATGCAAACAGTTACCCTAAAATTCATGGTAGTACCATTCATAACAACAAAATGTAATTCACTCATATAATAGAATATTACTCCGTCATGAAGAGAAATAAAATCAAGACATATGCAATAACATAAATGAATTTGGAAAATATTATGATTAATGAAATAAATAAATAAATGACAACAGGACACAGATTGCATATTTTTTCTTATATAAAATACCTAGAATAGACTGTTATTGTTGTGTACCAGATAGTTGGAACCAATTCATAACTGACCCTCAGCAGGTTTTCAGAGACAGTAAATTCTTGTCTTTTTCTGGAAGCAGGTGGTAGATTGTAACCAAGTGTCTTTGGGTTGACAGAGAACTCCTTATCACTAAGCCATCAGAGCTCCCTTAGAATATAGACTACTGCATAGATATTAGATTATGTGTCTACCAGAGATAGGTAATAAGGAGAGCAGAAGAACTTCTTGTTTAAAGAAAGGAACTCTGGTGTTTCAGTGGGTAAAGAGTTGTACTGCCGATCCAAAGACAAGCAGTTTGAATCAAACAGCTGCTCCATGGGAGAAAGATGTACATTCTTCTCCAGTGCAAATTACATCCTCTGATAATGTGTTTATTGGAAATCCAACTAACTGTCTGGTCTAATTCTATAGCACCAGAACAACTGCTTTTGGACCACTCAAGTTCTGTTGAGGTGTATGGAAAATTTGAAAAAAGGATAGTAATAGTGATTTTACATGATGAACAAAAGTCATATGAATAAATTGTACATTTTTTAAAGTGCTGATATGACAAATATATTCATATATATGTCTTAATAACAGAAAAGGAGGATTTTGAGAGGGACAGAACAAAGGGAAGAGATAGTTAAAGAACTGAGCAGAATATTTCAAAGGGCAGCTCAAGAAACCCAAGGGAAGCATTGCAATGTAATGTGCAGATGCCTAGAATTGGAAAGCGAAAAAGGAAGAACTCAGTATTTCTCAAGCTAAAAAACCTGAAAACCAAATTCAAGCTTCAATTTGCAATATAGTATGGGAAAAATATTGAATAATCCAAGAAGCATCAAAAGAAGATATATGGAATACAGAATCAATGTACCAAAATTAGCTGACACTGAAATGTTTCGGTAAATATCAGATTATCAACAGTCAGTGATGATAAAGGAAGAAGTTCAAGTTTTGCTGAAGACATTGGCAAAAAAAATAAACCCTCAATGATCAATTAAATACCAACATCATGTTTCAAATGGGAGATCTGTCCTGAGGTGTGCTCACCAGTATATGCCAGGAAATTTGGAAGATAGCTCTTTGGCTTACTGACTGGAAAAGGTCCATTTTTGTTTCCATAATCAAGAAAAGTGATATAACAGAATGTGAAATTTATCAAACAATATCATCAATATCACATTGTTGGTGGTGTGTTTGATTCGCTTGTGATTCACAACAATCTTATGTAAAACAGCTCCGAACTGTGCTCTATCCTGAGCCAACCTTATTGTCTCTGACACACCTATCTCTATTACCCCAGTCCCTGAGTCAAACAAACTCATCAAGGGTCTTCCTCTTTTGCACTGTCCTTCCACCCTCCCAAACACAATGTCCATCTCCAAGGACTGGTTCCTCCTTGCAACATTGTCAAAATAAGTAAGACAGAGCTTCAGAATCTTTACCTCCAAGGAGCAGTCTGGTCTCATCCACTCCAGTATGAACTTGTTTGTTTTCCTAGTGATCCATGCTCTATTTAGTACTCTTCCCCCGCACCACGGCTAAAATACATCAATTCTCTTTCTTTTATCTCTGGTCATTGTCCAGCTTTCTGACACATAGCAAGTAATTGCAAAGACCATGACCTGGGTCATTTGCAAACAGATCACTAAAAAACGACAAGAATGTTATATAGACAGAGAACTGCCAGAAGTTCAAGCTGAATTTACAAGAGACTATGGCACCAGGGATATCATTGCTGATATCAGATGGATCCTGGCTGAAAATAAAGAATACGAGAATACAAGTTTTTATTTTATTGACTATGTAATGGTTTTTGACTGTGTGGATCATAACAAATTATGGCTAACATTGAGAAAAATGGGAGTCCCAGGACACTTAATTGTGTTTATAAGAAGCCTAAATCTGTGGAAAGATCAGGAGAACACTGAATGTGTTATAATTAGGAAAAGGGTGGATCAGGGCTGTATCCTTCCTCCATATCTATTCAATCTGTACGCTGAGCAAATTATTCCAGAAACTGAAATTTATTAAAAAGAGTTGGTGGAAGATTCATCAATAACCTTCCTTATGCAGATGACATAACCTTGCTTGCTGAAAGTTAAGAGAATTTGAAGCAAGTGCTGCAGAATATAAAATATTACAGCCTTCAACATGGATTAAATCTTAATGTAAAGAAAACAAATACTCAGCATTGAACCAGCAGGCAACATCATGAAAGATGAAAAGATTGAAACTATCAACTTCAACTTACTTGGATCTACAATTAATACTCTTCAATAGTCAGGAGATCAGAAGACATGCTCTGCTGGAAAAATTTGCAGTCAAGGACATCTCCAAATTATTGAGCAACAATAATGTTAGTTTGAGCATTAAAGTACCCTTTTTTCAGCCTATGGTCTTTTCAAAAGACCAAACAGGTGTGTTTTCGAGAAGGTGTAGCCAGAGTGCTCCTTGGAAGAAAAGATGATAAAGCTTCATCTCACATACTTTGGGCATGCTGCTAAGATACACTACTTATTGGAGAGTGTTTTCATACTTGGGAAGGTAGAGGGAAAATGAAAAAGAGGAAGACTCAATCAATGAATTGATAGACTGAGTACAACAATGGGTTCAAGCGTGTCATGTTCAGATCTGTTGTTCTGAACGTTATTATGAGTCCTACTTGACTTAAGGGCACCAAACAACAATAAACAACAGCTAACAATTAAAAAAAAGAAACAAAAATTAAAAAAAAACAAACCCCAACACAACACAAATAAAACACCAGTAGTTAATATATTAAAAAGTAACAAAGTGCTTATCTGTCAGGATGTAAATCAAACAACTTTTTTCATAGATATATAAATATTTTCTACTAATTTCTTCTGATTTTAAACAGTAATTATAAAAACATACATATATACACACACATAAGCTACGCACAGATCTATCTCTCTATCTATGTATCTATCTAATTTATGTACCTGATTCAGTCCATAGTCTTTGCAGTTATTTGCTATGCGTCAGAGAACTGGATATTTACTAGGAAGGACAGAAGGAAAATTGATGCCTTTGAACTGTGGTGCTAGAGAAGAGTGTTGAATATACCATAGACTGCCAGGAAAACAAACATGTTCATCTAGAGAGTTAAGACCAGGCTGCTCCTTGGAAGCAAGGATTCTGAAGCTTTGTCTAACATACTTTGGACATGTAACAAAGAGGGACCAGTCCTTTGAGAGAGGCATCATGCTTGGGATGGTGGACAGCACAAGATAGGAAGACCCCCTTTGAAGTGGATTGATTCAGTGACTGGGGTAACTGGAGTAGGTGTGTCAAGACAATGAAATTGGCACAAGATAGAACAGGGTTTTGGGCTGTTGCATACAGAGTTGCTATGGGTCGCAGGCAACTAGATGGCACATAATAACAGCATATCTATATAGCTATGCACCATTTGTATGTAATAAATTCCCTTGAGGTAAATACTAATTGTCATTAATTCAGTTCTAACTCATAGTTACCTTAAATATAACAGAAAGAAAAGTCTTCTGATTTTTGTACCATTATTATGATCATTCCATTCCATGGAAGGTTTCCCTAATAGTCTCTGAATATTTTGTCAAATATGATATCCTTTTCCATAGTGACATATGGAAAACAAGATAAAGTCTTGTCATCTTCAGGTTAAATATAAATGTGTATTTCCCCCAAGAATTTGTTTCTCTACATATTCATAGGGAGCTCTGAAAACTTAATCGTGAGGAGTTGTGCTGCCAACCCAAAGGCATGTGGTTCGAATCCATCAGGTGATCCATGGCAGAAAGATAAATAATCTCCTTCAATATGAATCAAAGCCTCTGAAAACTCTCTGGAAAGTCAGCTATGATTCTGTTCCAACTCAACAACACATAACAACAACAAATTATTATGTATATATATATGCATATTTACTAAGCAGAGAAACACATATGTAGCATATATAATATATATTAATATACTCACATATATTTCAAAGCTGGAAAAATTTCTGCTTTAAGTTTTTCCCATCTCTTTGTTCTTCTTATTAAATGAACTTACACCTGAAAGTTCTTACTAAATTAATTTATATTTATTATTGCCTAAGCAGAAGTAAGCCACTTCTTGAAGCAATGACATTTTTACTCCTGCTGATGCCCTTTTGCCAACCTTCATGCTTAGCTGTCTGGAATCTTTATATTTTACCTGTGCTTTCTCTACAAAGCTCCTTGCTGCTTCTCTGTAATTGAGCTCTATCACACAGAGCATCCTTATCCTCCTGACTTTGCACCACATAATGCTTCCAGGCTGCTTCCCAAATTTTTATGATCTGAGAAGAAATACATAAAAATACAGCCCTTTAAAAAATAATAGTCAACGTTAGATATTTCTCCAGGTTTTTAGCACTAGAGGTAAATTCTTTCTCTTTCAGCTGATTTAACCTTAAGTGTATGTATTTCCTCCTTATTTTTGCTATTTGTATTAAATTTAGTTTTCAATGTAAACACATTAAAAATTAAGAGGGAAAAGAAAGAAAATTCTCTTCAGAAGACAGAAAAAAAATCACAATATACTAGCTATGCAAGGTTAATTTGTCCAAATCTACTTTGAGCCACTTATTTTTAAAGGATGAAAATCAGTAATTAAGGTCCAGTGTTGATTTAAATAGCTAAAATTAAGTTAAAGTATATGGAGTAACAGAAAATATAGATATGTTTACATGTAAGCATTAAATGAACTCAGTCTTCTCTCCTCTAGTTCTTCATAAAACCTTCATTGCACAATGGATGTAGATTTGCTGATACCCAGTATGCAAAGCTATTTCAATGGAGTCTTGTAATATTTTCTCCCAGTATCTACTTTTTGTTTTACCTTTTGTATGTATATTATTTTTACTCAAATTGACAACTTATTTATTCCACATTTTTCTTTGAACACTGTCTTGGAAAACTGCAGATACATTTCTCCTCAGGTTGTTGCCTTTGCATTATTATTACAATCCTATTTGTGAAATAGGAATATCATAAGGAAAAATTTTGAAATTTGATCAGACATTTGTCATACATGTCAGACATTTGTCATACATTTAGAATAACATGCATACATGTGCATAAACTAACACTGGCCATTTACTGGTAACTTGTAAATAATATTAAATAATATTTCAATGTAATATTAAACCTTACTGTTTGATGGATGTATTCTTACTCAAAATTGGATTAAGAATCGTATTACTCCTAAGTGCAACAATGAATGAACGGAAAT
>NW_006399948.1:5395298-5404609 GCF_000299155.1 Elephantulus edwardii
GACTGCCTCCTGGTCCTAGGATAGGTTTTGCATTAGGACGATCAAGTGTTCTGGGATTCTCATTCTTTTCAGAGTCAGACACAGTTTGTTATGATCCACACGAACACCTTTACATAGTCAATGAAACACAGATAGACATTCCTTTGGTATTCTCTGCTTTCAGAGTATCACAATACTCAAGATTAATTAGTTAACTAGAAAAAAATATTCAGGAGACATATTCTTAAACTACATATGACATTTTATTATTTAATACTTTTGTATTTGAATTTTCTGCGAGTTTCCATAAAAATCTTTATGAAGGAGAAAATTTAAAGTGTAAGCATAAAGACTAATGTTCTATTTGAAATCAGTCTTTTTTCATTTCCATATCTTCAGTGTGATCATGGACAGAACCTTAAAACACTTAATAAACACTTTTAAAAAATTATAGATTATTAGAATGCTCATTGTACAGGACAATGTTAAGGATAAAACAAAAGAGGTATATTAGGTGTGTAGATGTTTTGCAAAGTGCATCACAAACAGTAGTCTTTAAGTACACTGTATATTTATAGTCTTCATTCCTGAGGTAGGAGCATTTGTAGCAGATACTGCTGCAAATGTAGTAGTAATATCACTGTAACTCTTTTAAAATCAAGATTTTTAGAGATCTTTTGTTTCCATTTAGTATTTATGAGTTTATCACAAAAAAAGTCTTGAGAAAAAGAAAAATTCTACCTTGGGTGAAACTACTTAATAATATCAATTATGATTTCCATTAATTCAACAGATTTTTTATTATTTATGTCTTCATGTATTAGTTAATTATTGAATTTAGTTGCAATATGAACTTTTTGTATCCTACTAAATTGTGCCACAGGTTATATAACTGCTAAAATACATAAGGAAGATATCAGGGAACAAATTTTAAATCCAAGCAGGACAGGTGATGCATGCATGTTACCATGACAACTCTGTAAGATGACTTTATTTCAGCACTTAGCACCACACTAAAGAAAATTTCCCTTCCAAACCGACATTTCTGTGATAGAGGCACCCAGGGAGCTTATCAATTTAATTTAAGGAATCACGGAGATATTTTTTTTTTTTATTTTGCAATCTCTGGCAAATTTCCTACTTTATTACCTGAAAAGAAATAAAGTGGTTCTTCTAAGTGATTTATTTTGGACAAATCACTCTAGTATAAATGGAATAATCTTTGGAAGACGAAGATAACCTGGGTAGTAATCTGTTGAAATAAAAAAGAACATATGTAAGTTGGCCCCTTTCCTGCAATTCTTTTGGAGATGAGGAACAAATGACTGACCCTAAGAGAAACAGTTACATTTCTGACCACCTGAAAAGTGGGTGAAGTCAAGAAAAAATGTAATTCATAAAGTTAAAGAACCATATTTTGTCAATTCAAGGTGAATTTAAAAATAACTTTAAAGTTAAGCTGTAGTCTTCCCCGTTATTTTATGATTGTTAATATTTTTTCCTCTAGTCAATAAAATAATATTTCTAACTAATCATGTTTGAAAATCAAATGTGATTAATATATTAATTTCTTTTGGCCATAGATTATGCATGAATTATTTTTATATATAATAGTCAAGCCAATAGTCTTTTACATCTGCTTCTGATTGAAAGTACACACTTGGAACCCTTAAATTATTTGTAGTAATAAGAAAGAACTAAATAAAAAGACAAAGGAGAGATGTCATAGTAAATTGTTTTTATTCATGCAATATTTAATTTGGACCAATCTCCATCCTAATTATATCATGTGTGAGTGCATTTGAGATAGCTAGGTTGGCACAGGCTAGAACGGCGTTTAGAGCTCTTGTCGCTATGAGTTGCAAGCGACTCGATGGCACATAACAACAACACCAACAACTATACAAATATTTGATGATCTTGGCAAATTACAGGCATATTTTTTTCTATTTAATGGGGTTTAGGATATACTAGAGAAACACAGTTACATTGCTCAGTAAGTATGTAAAATGTTAACTAGTTGCAGAGTTATTGATCACTAGAAAATATCACATTGAAATTTGAAAGACTTTGTTCTAAATACTTGTTTTGAAATTAAATAACAAAGCAGAAAAATCTGATATGGTATATTTAGATCAAAGATAAAGTGTTTGTTTAGTGGCAAGCATTTAACAAAACTATATTTGACAAACTAAAGATGATCTTTTAAACATACAAACTGTTCTACTGCATTTATAATAACACAAGTTATTGTGGAATAACACAAGTAGTGACTATGCAAAGGTATTTGACTGTAAGGGTCACAACAAACTGTGACTAAGGAAAATTCCAGTATACTTGACTGTGCTCATGCAAAAACTATATGTAGACCAAGAAGCTGTTATCTGAACAGAGCAAGGGAACATTGCATGGTTCACCATCAAGAAAGGAGTATGTCAGAGATGTATCCTTTCACTCTACCTTTTTCATCTATATGCTGAGAGGATCATTTGAGAGGCTGGTCTTTACGAAGAAGAATGTGATCAACCCTCTGTTTTAATTAAGAGACATGAGGCTTGGGACAAGGGGCTGTTAAAAGCGGCTCTTATTAGTTATAATGAAACCTTGTTATTGACCATTTCTAGAGTTCACACCTGTGAGGTTCTTGGTGGGAGATGTCTGTGGTGCAATGGGAGCTGCTACTGGGCTAAAGCCCTTTTAGACTTCTGCCTTTTCCACCAGAAGGGTTTGATGACTCCCACTGCACTCCTTTATGAACAGAGGGCGGTCACATGACCAATGCCTAAACTAGATTAGATCAGAGGCATGGCTTCAATGGAGTCTTTCACTGATATATTTGGCTCACCCTGGCTTCTAGAAACACTCATGTTTGTCCTTTTTGGGGTACCCTGAGGTGGCAGCTTTTAAAATGCCTTGTATAGACAAGCTTAGGAGCTTGCTCTTTGGTAGTCCCTTTCTGATACTTCTATGTCTTTGTTGTTAAAGACAGTGATCACGGCTTCAAAAGGGTTCTAGATTGACTTGGAGCCTTAATGCAAAATTTTATGAATAATCTTGTGAATATTAAAGTAATGTTAGTAATATTAATGAACATAATGACAATAGCAACATTAAGGGAGTTCAGTTTGCACCAGAAAATAATGGTAACCACTCAACTTGCTAAGATTAAATTTTATAACTTCTAGGAAAGAAAGACACTCTATCAAAACAAACCATATAAGTAAAATACTCTTGCCCTACCCTTTAGCGTATTTCTTATAATATTTTTTTTTCTTTAATACTACTTTTTAGCATCAAGAAAACAAAGATTTTCACCACTGGTCAATTGGGTGCATCATGATAAACGGTGAAGAGACTGAAATTGTTAACAGCTTCAGCTTGCATGGCTCCACCATTAAAACTCTTACGATCAGCAGCCAAGAAATCAAAAGACAAATTGCATGAGAAAGTATGTTGTCAGGGATCTCTCCAGAGTACTAATGAAGAGCAATGATATCAGTCTAGAGACAAAGGTGTGCTTGATTCAGGCCATGGTCTTTGTAATTACTTGTTATGCATCAGAGCGCTGGGTAGTTTCTAAAGATAACAGAAGAAGAATTGGTGCTTTTGGGTTGTGGTGCTTGGAAGTATATTAAATATGCCATGGAGTTCTAATAGAACAAACACATTTATCTTTGAGAATGTGAAACCAGGCTACTTCTTGAGAGCAAGGATTTTTGAAGCTCTGTCTGACCTACTTTTGGGCTTGCTGCAAAGAAGAATTAGTACTTGGAGAGTGTTATCATGCGTGGAGGGACCACGCAAGAAAGGAAGACTCTGGATGAGATAGATTGATTTAGTGACTGGGGTAATGGGGTAGGTGTATCAGAGAGGATAAAATTGGTTCAAGATACAGCAGAGTTCAGGGCTGTTGTACAAAAGGTCGCAATGAGTCACAAGTGACTCAAGTGAACATAACAACAACAAAACTCTTTAATGATAAACTCTCTACACTAAAGTCTCCCACATTATTGTTATCCTTTTCAGTAAACAACCAAAGATAAGTTATTTAATTTCAAAATCACTTAAAAAAAACCAAACCTCTCAAATTAGTCAGCTCCAAACTTTTAGAACTCTTAGTAAAAAATCTGAAATTAAGCCCAGTAGTTGTTCTGCTTCATGCAGCCAGTCATCATTTGCCTGCTACTACGTTAAATTCATTTGTTTAATAATTCAGTGGTGTTTGTCTTCTAGTCTCCAAGCATTTAATATTAAACAGATGGCTCTAAAAAAACACTATCTTAGTCAATGCTGCCTCGTAACCCTATGCTTTTCAACACATCACAATAGCCAAAACATTTAGGGACCCACGAAAGTAGGCCATAGAGAGATCCAAAGTCCCTGTAGGCAGGAGGATATCACCTAATTCTAGTATGTAGTAACTAGAGTAGTTGTAGTCCAAAACACTTAAAGATTTTAGAGGCTTGATCTCTCCAGCAGGGATTGTTAGGATTAGAACCAAGAATAAAGACAAAATTTATGCTTGGAAGATTAAGCTATCAGAACTGGAAGACAAATACTGACATGTATAAAATTGGTATTTGGGGTGCATGAATTACATCTGAAAGTAAAGACCAATATAAGAACCACTTACTAAACTTTGTATTCTCCCTAACATTATCTCATTGGCCTAAACTCCAGCTCCAAAGCCCACCCAGAGAAGGAGATCATAAATAGACCTTTACATCACTAACATGAAACCACTTGTCATTATTTCCTTTCAAAAAGGAAGGCCTATCCCTTTGGGGATGTACCTTTTGAATAAAGCAATCTTTACTAAATTACTTTTAAAAAGTATATGGTATAAGGATTAGAGGAAGATTCATCAATAACCTGCATTATGAAGATGACGCAACTTTGCTTGCTAAAAGTGAGAACTTGAAGAGCTTGCTGCACAAAATAAAGGACTACAGCCTTTAGCAGAGTGGCAGGATATAAAATCAATATCCAAAAATCAGGAGGATCTTCTATAATAACAAAGGGAACTCAAAGAAGGAGATCAAGAAAGCAATACTATTTACAATAGCCAACCACAAATTGAGATATTTGGAAGTGAACCTAACTAGAGACACAAAAGAGCTATAGAAAGAAAACTACAGAACATTTTTTGTGAGATGCAATCAAAGACCTGAATAAAAGGAAAATTTTGCCCAGTTTATGCATTGGAAAACTCAATATTTGTGAACATGACAATCCTACCGAAAGAAATCTAAATGTTCAATGCAATCTCGTTACAGATACCAACTCATTTTTCAAGGAGCTCAAAAGGGAAATTTACAAGTTTATTTGGAGAGAAATGAAACTTCGAATAAGCAAAGCACTTCTGAAAAGGAAAAATGTTAGATCAGGTTTAAGATCGAGGCTAGCCACAAAATGGAGTCTATATAGTCCTCTCACTTATAACATTTAGCCTTGTGAGTCATTAAGAACAAGCCATTTATTGTTGATTTTGTTGTTATTAGATATTGTTGAGTAAGAGGCATGGCGACCTTATGAAAAATAAATCTGAAACCTTTCTTACTCTGTGCCAACCTTAAAATCTCTGACACATTGAAGCCAGCTCTCTGACAGTCACTATTAACAAACCTGGTTGAGGGTCTTCTCTTTAATTGTGCCTCCACCTTTCTAAGTATGATGTTCTCCTCCAACAAAAAGCCTGTCCTAAAAACATGAATGTGAAGCAAGAATGTGGAAATTAAGCTTTATTATCTTTGCCTCCAAGGAACATTCGGGATGCACCTATTCCAAGACTTACCTGTTTGTTCTTTGGGAGGCTATGGGATATTCAGTACTTTCCTCCTACACAACAGTTTAAAGGCATCGATTCTTCTTCTGTCATCCTTATTCATTGTCCAGCCTACAACATCATAGCAACTGATTGAAAGGTCATGGTCTGAATCTATTCTTCTAAAATTCAGAGCAAACCATTGAAGTCAGAAGTCAAGAACACTTCAAATGTTTATTATTCTGTTCAGAATCAACTGTTTACTTCCTCCGTTATGCCCCTTAGGTTCTGTGTTCACAAGAGGGTCTCACATAAACTCAAAGCTGTCAGGGAAATGGCTCATGGCACTGTGAGTGATGATGCAGGCCAATGTTGCAGAGACTGGTAAGGAATGGTCCAGGATGCTGGAGACTGTCAGTTGTAGGGCACCTGGTTGTGGTATCCAAGGAAAGCAGAGCTTCCCAAAAGCATGACAATGTTGAGCTTCCATAAACTTATATAGGTCTATAATAGGATGGGTTTTATAGCCCACCCTAATTCTATCTCCTTAATACAATAAATACTTTATCACGAAACAGAAAGTTAATCAATAGCTAAGAAAGTCATTTTTAATAATAAACCGTTAACACACATCTTCTTAGAACAATTAACTACACATATTTAAAAGCATAGTGTTTTCCCAGGACAAAAAAAAAACAAAGCTCAAAAGAAAGGAAGAAATAATATAGAACGATTAATGGAAACAAAAGAGAAAGGAAGCAAAGTGTGGATACAATGTGGAGGTTTTCATTAATAGTATAGAAAAGCCACATATGAATAGATTAATGTAAATTCAGTTGGCTCTGTAAGCTTTCATTCATATCACAATAAAAAATGTTTTAAAAAGAATGTGCTAAAGAGATTAAAAAAAATCAATCCACTGTTACCTGTCAATTTTGGAGGATATATGCAGCAATACTGTATATCATGTATTAAGTAAATAAAATGATAGCCATATGAGCTCAGTATACACAACACCATCTATTTTATTGAGGAAAACAGTACAAAATCTTGCCACCAATGCGACAAATTATTATTGTATTGTACTGTAGGGGAAAAAATGGATTTTTTTTCATTCATTACATTCTTGTTGTTTTTGTTATTAGGTACTTTCGAGTCAAGCACAACTCGTAGAGACCCTATGAACAAATATCTGAATCTTATTCCATCCTGTGCCATCCTCACACTTCCTGACACACAAGAACCCATCGCAGCAGTCACTGTATCAATCCACCTGGTTGAGGGTCTTCCTCTCCTTCGCCAACCCTCAATACTTCCCAGCATCGTATCCTTCTCCACCTCCTAGCAACATGTCCAAAGTATGTTAGTTAAATCCTCGTCATTCTTGCCTTCAAAGAACATTGTGACTGCACCCTTTCCAAGACCTATATGTGTGCTCTCTTGACTGTCCATATGCATTGTTCTTCTTCAACACCATAGTTCAGAGATGTCACTTCTTTTTCTTTCATCCTCTTTCATTGTCAAGCTCTCAGAATCATAGATAGTAATTGCAAAGACTATGGCCTGAATTAGATACACCTTAGTCCTCAAACTGACATGATTACTCCTCAATCATTTTGGAAGGTCCCTAACCACAGATTTCCGCAGTACAATGTGCCTCCTCATTTCCTGATTGCTAGTACCAAGGAGGTCAATTGTGGATCCAAGCAAAATGAAGCTGTTGACAGTTTCAATCTCCTCTCCATCTAGTATGATACTGCTGCCTATTGTCTTTGTTTTACTTAACATGAGATTCTCATGTTAAGTAAAATAGGTTGTTCTTGATTGCCATCAAGTCAAGCACAATTCATACTAACCTGAATATATGAACAAAAGCACTGAAGCCTTTCTATAACTATTGTCATTTACCAAAGTTTATAGAGTTTACAGAGGCATGCTGTTTAGAGAGTGGATGCCTCTCCTGTTTCCACTATTAATGTAGAGTTCTGGGGGGGAAATAAAAATCGACAAATAAGACCTATTATTGGAGAGTATAGTGATATTTTTGCCTAGATTAATGTATAGTACTGAGGGGGGTCACTATGTTGTTGTTGTTGTTGTTGTTGTTATGTGCTGTCCAGTCGCTTGTGACTCATAGTGGCGCTATGTACAACAGCCCTAAACTCTGCTCTGTCCTGTGCCAATAGTACTGTCTCTGACACACCCATCCCGATTACCCCAGTCACTGAATCCATCCACCTCATAGAGGGCCATCCCCTATTGCACTGTCCCTCCACCATACCAAGCATGATGTCCCTCTCCAATGACCAGTCCCTCCTTAAAACATGTCCAAAATATGTTAGATGGAGCCTCATTATATTTGCCTCCAAGGAGCTGCCTGGTTTAAAACTTTCCAGGAATAATCTGTTTTCCTAAAACTCCGTGGTACCATGAATACTCTTCTCCAGGACCGCAGCACAAATATATCAATTCTCCTTCTATCCTCCTTAGTCACGGTCCAACTTTCTGATTCGTAACAATTGATAGCAAAGACCATGGCCTGTATCAGACACACCTTAGTCTCCAGAAAGACACCACTGCTCTTCAGTACTTTGGAGAGGTCCTTAACAGCAAACTTTCCCATGGCAATATGTCTTTTAATTTCCTGGCTGCTGGTGCCAAGAGTGTTGATTTTGGAGCCAAGCACACTAAAGCTGTGAACAATCTCAATCTCTTCATCATCCATCCTGATGCTGCCAATTGGTCCAGTGGTGAGAATCTTTGACTTTTGACATTGAGCCTCAATCCATATGGGAGGCTGTAGTCCTTTACCCTCTGCAACAAGTGCTTCAGGTCTTATTAAGTTTCAGCAAGCAGGGTTGTGTCATCTGCATAACAGAGATTGTTGATAGAGCTTCCAGAAATCCTGATGCCCCATTTCTCCTCATAGAGCCCAGCCTCCCGGATGATCTGTTCTGCATACAGGTTGAAAAGGTGTGGAGACAGGACACATCCCTGGGCTACACCCTTCCCAATTTTGAACCATGCAGTGTTTCCTTACTCTGTTCTGATGACTGCTTCTCGGTTAAGTATAAGTTTCACATTAGCATGATCAAGTGTTCTGGGATTCCCATTCTTCTCAGAGTCCACCACAGTTTGTTATGGTCCACACAGTCAAATGCCTTTTCATAGTCAATGAAGCACATATAGACATTCCTCTGGTACTCCCTGCTTTCATCCAAGATCCATCTAACATCAGCTACAATATCTCTAGTACCATGACCCCTTCTGAAACCAACCTGGACTTCTGGTAGTTCTCCATTGATGTGCTGTTCCAGTCGTTTTTGGATAATCTTCAGCAGAATCTTGCTTGTATGTGAAATCAACGATATTGTTCTGTAGTTTCCACAATCTGTTGGGTCACCTTTCTTTGGAACGGGAACAAATATACATCTCTTCCAGTCAGTTTGCCAAGTGGTTGTTCTTCAGATTTCTTGACACAACTTGGTGAGCACGTCCAGGGCAGCATCTGTTAGCTGAAATATGTCAATTGGTATACCATCTATTCCTGGGGCTTTATTTTATTTTT
>NW_006399948.1:5404709-5405390 GCF_000299155.1 Elephantulus edwardii
TTTTTTTTTTTAAAGTTTAAAGCATACATTCTGATAAATGTGTTTGTCCTCATAATAAAGTTCATTTAATTGGATTAAAGCATAGCCTTGGATGAGTCATTTCCTCTTGGCAAAAACAATGGTTGTAGCTATAATACATGAGCAGACAAAAATTTCACAAAGGTGGAGAAGAATGTGTCTACTTTGAAGGGGAATTTGGAAGAGCATTCTAATATGCACTGCTGTAAATATATGTTAGAAGGTGATAAATATTTTGAAAAGTATTGAAGCATAGTAAGAAAACTTTTGTGAATGGAAAATTCATATTTTGGTGGAGTGGGGTTACATTGCAAATTATCTTTACAATTCATGTACTTTGTGATACTATATATAATTATAGTTATTTACCCTTTTTAAAAATTATCCAGTGACTAGAATAACACTCAATACATGAAAATTAAATATATGCATATTTTTACCACAATGTTCTTGTTGTTGTTATGTGCCATCGAGTCGCTTGCGAATCATAGCGACCTTATGTACAACAGCCCTAAACTCTGCTCTGTCCTGTGCCAATCGCACTGTCTCTAATACACCCATCCCAATTACCCTAGTCACTGAAATCAATCCACCTCATAAAGGGCCTTCACCTCCTGCGCTGTCCATCCACCCTACCAAGCATGATGTCCCTCTCCAAGGACC
>NW_006399948.1:5410054-5429259 GCF_000299155.1 Elephantulus edwardii
TCCAAGTATAGGTTTCACATTAGCACGATCAAGTGTTCTGGGATTCCCATTCTTCTCAGAGTCAGCCACAGTTTGTTATGATCCACACAGTCAAATGCTTTTGCATAGTCAATGAAACACAGATATACATTTCTCTGGTATCCTGCTTTCAGCTAAGATCCATCTAACATTAGCTAAAATATACCTAGTAGCACAACCCCTTCTAAATCCAGCCTGGACTTCTGGCAGTTCTCTGCTGATGTGCTGTTCCAGTCCTTTTTGGAAAATCTTCAGCAGAATCTTGCTTGCGTGTGAAATCAATGATATTGTTCTATAGTTTCCACACTCTGTTGGGTCACCCTTCTTTGGGATGGGAACAAATATAGATCTTTTCCAATCAGTTGGCCAAGTTATTGTTCTACAGATTTCTTGACACAATTTGGTGAACACGTGCAGGGCAGCATCCTTTAGCTGAAATATGTCAATTGGTATACCATCTATTCCTGGGGCCTTATTTTTTTCTCTTTCCTTCAAAGCAGCCTGAACTTCATCCTTCATCACCAAAGGCTCTTGCTGATGTGTTGTTTCATGAAATTCTTCTGTGTTTGCCAATTACTTTTGATACAGTGACTTAGTATGTTCTTTCCATCTTCTTTTAATACTTCCTGGATCATTTAATATTCTTCCTAAAGCATCCTTGATTATAGCAACTTGAGGTTTGAAATTGTTCTTCAGTTCCTTGAACTTAAGATATGCTGAGTGAGTTTGGCCCTTCTGATTTTCTGACTCTAAATCCTTGCACATTTCATTCAAATATTTTACTTTGCCATCCCGTGCTGCCTTTTGAAATCTTCTATTCAGATCTTTTGTATCTTGAATTTTTCCTTGTGCTTTGGCTTCTCTGTGCTACAGTGAAATTTTCAGAGTCTCTTCTGACATCCATTTTTTTCTTTTCTTCCTCTTCTGTCTTTGCAGTGACCTTTTGCACTCCTCCTGCATGATACCCTTGATATCCTCCCACAGCTCATCTGGTCTTTGCTCATTAGTGTTCAAGGCCTCAAGCCTGTTCCTGAGATGTTTCCGAAATTCAGGTGGGATAGACTCAAAGTAATATTTTGGTTCCCGTGGATTTGTTTAATTTCCTCAGCTTCAGCTTGAACTTGCATATAAGTAGTTGGTGGTTTGTTCCACAATCAGATCCTGGCCTAGTTTTCACAGCTGATATTGAGCTTCTCCAGCGGTTCTTTCTACAGATGTAATTGATCTGATTCCTATGCATACCATCAGGTAAAATCCATATATATAACCTGCATTTATGTTTCTTAAAAATGTATTTGCAATGAATAAGTCATTGATTATGCAAAATTTAATCGTTCTCTCTCCAGCTCAATTTCTGTCACTGAGTCCATGCTATGCAATAATTGTTGTTGTTTGCCTTTGGGTGGAACATGACTCATAGTGACTCTATGAACAAAAGGCCTGAAGCCCCTCTACAACTATCGACATTTATCAAAGTTCATAGAGTTTCCAGAGGCATGTTGTTTAGGAAGTAGATACTACTCACGCTTTCAGTATGTATGCTAACATATATAGTTTTAATATAACAAAGATTCTCATCATTGGGCCAATTGGCAGCATCATTATGGACTGTGAAGAGATTGAGATTGTTAACAGTTTTTCTTTGCTTGTTTCCATGATTAACACTCTTGGTATCAGCAGCCAGGAAATCAAGAGACAAATTGCATTGGGAATGTCAACTGTCAGGGACCTCTCCAGAGTACTAAAGAGCAATGATGCCAAGCTGGAGACTAAAATGCATTTGATCTGGGTCATAGTCTTCACTATTGTATATTATGTATCAGAGAGCTAGACAATTACTAAGGATGATACAAAGAAAATTGATGCCTTTGAACTGTGTTGCTGGAGCAGAGTTTTGAATATACATACCATGGACTGCTAGGAGAACAAACAGATTCATCCTGGAGAGGGTGAAACCAGGCTGCTAGTTGGAGGCAAGGATTTGGAAGGTTTGTCTGAAATACTTTGGGCATGTTGAAGGAGGAACCAGTCCTTGGACAGGGACATCATGTTTGGGAGGGTGGAGGGACAGCACAAGAGAGGAAGACTCTCGATGATATGGATCGGTTCAGTAATTGGGGTAAAGGGAGTGGGTATCTTAGAAACAGTGATTTTGGCACAAGATAGAGCAGGATTTAGGGCTCTTGTACAGAGGGTCACTTTGAGTCACAAGCGATTTGACCACACATAACAACAACAACAACAGTAATTTTTTATTAATTGTATATAACATTCATTCACTGCTGTGGCTGACTCTGAGAAGAATGGGAATCCCAGAACACTTGATTGTGCTAATGCGAAACCTATACTTTTCTTGGACCAGAAGACAGTCATCAGAACAGAACAAGGAAACACTGCATAGTTCAAAATTGGGAAGGGTGTATGCCAGGGCTGTATCCTGTCTCCATACCTTTTCAATATTTATGCAGAATAGGTTATCCGGGAGGCTGGGCTCTGTGAGGAGAAATGTGGTGTGAGGATTGGAGGAAGATTCATCTACAATCTGTGTTTTGCAGATGACACAACCCTGCTTGCTGAAATTGAGGAGGACCTGAAGCACTTGCTGTGGAAGGTCAGGGACTACAGTCTTCAGTATGGATTGAGACTTGATATCAAGAAAACAAAGATTCTCACCACTGGGCCGATTGGCAATATCATAATGGATAGTGAAGCGATTGAGATTTTTCACAGTTTTGGTTTGCTTTGCTCCACATCAAAACCCTTGGCACCAGCATCCAAGAAATTAAAAGATGTATTGCAATGGAAAAGCCTGTGGTTAGAGACCTCTTTAAAGTGCTGAATTGCAAAGATATTAGTCTGGAGACTATGGTGCGTCTGTTACATGCCATGGTCTTTGCAATCACTTGCTATGCATCAAAGATCTGAACAATGATAAGGGATGATAGAAGGAAAATTGACGCCTTTGAGTTGTGGAGTTTGAGAAGAGTATTGAATATACGATGGACTGTTAAGAAAACAAACAGGTTAAACCTGGAGAAGGTGAAACCGGTCTGCTCCTTGGAGGCAAGGGTTCTGAAGCTTCATCTGACATACTTTGTGCATGTTGCAAGGAGGTACCAGTCTTTGGAGAGGGAGGTCATACTTGGGAGTGTGGAGGGACAGCGCAGGATAAGAAGACCCTCAATGAGATGGCTTGATTCAGTGACTGGGGTAATGGGGATAGGTGTGTCGGGGATGGTGAGATTGGAACAAGGTAAGGCAGAGTTTAGGGCTGTTGTACATAGAGTCGCAATGAGTCACAGGCGACTCAACGGCACATAACAAGAACAATAACAATGACGATGATGTTGATTCTGATGATTAAAATATTTTTCAAGATGAAAGGTTTCATAAAGTGTATTACCATGTTGTTTTTGTTGTGTACTACAGAGTCAGAACGGACCCATAGCTGACCCTCTAGTGGGTTTTCATAGCCAGTTAATTGCACTGAGGGAGATTGCCCAACCTTCTGTCACAGAGCAGCTGTTGGCCTCAAACTCCATGCCTTTGAAATTGCAGAACATCTTGTTGCCATTTGGTATCAGAGCTCCCTCATATATGGCATATATGCATCTGTGATAAACAGAGTCACTTCTTTGAAAAGAAAGAAGGAAGATGAAAAAAAAAACAGCACAATTAACTAGTAAAGAACATAATGTATAATCTAAAAGCTTTAGTTAAATAAGAATACCTTATTACAATTTTAACACCCCTAAAAAATCTCATAGATATGATAAACTACTTTGGAAAATCATATAGCACTATTTTACTTTTTTGTCTTTCTGTAACACACATTATCTTTATTCTAGGAGCTTTTTTCAACACTAAATTGAAATGATTTCATGGTGTTGGACAGCTGGGTTTCACTTTTATAGCTATTTCATTTCCCTGGTCCAGTGTTTTGCCCTTGTCATCAGTTTTATATATTACACTCAAAACTCAAAAGAAGATTTCTTTTTATTTTGAGGGATAACAATGGAATACATTAATGAGAACAAAAGAATATTCTTTCCCTCTCAAATCCTCTACATGACTCATATCTTGCTGCCATCAAACAAAACCCTATATTCCTGTTAATACTGAGAGCAGGTGTCTTAAAGAAGTTGCCTGCTTTCAGATTCAAGTAAATTAGCAGTGGAGTTTGCCAAAGAATCTCTGGAGTTCATGCTGACAGTTCTTATATCTTTACTTTCATCTCGCTTTCTAGTATCCTTCCTATTTATATGTGAATGTATGAGAATGTTAGGAGTACCAGGCAGATAAAATGCTATTTTAGCGTTTTTCTTCAGGCTATGGACCAATTGCCTTGAAACTCAAAGAATGAAAAAAATATATATTTATACTTATCCACTTGACCAATTTGTAAAAATCATTTAGAGACTTCTTTTGACCTGTAAAATGAGGTTGATTTTTTGTCCTTTACCCATGGGATTTTTTTTCTGTCCTGGTGCAAGACTGATTTGTCCAAATATTCTCTGAATTCCAAGTTCAGTTTTCATGATACATGGTTGTTTTTCTGTTTAGTTTTTAGTATTATGCGTGGTGTGGTTTATTTTTTTTGGGGGGGAGGCAATATTTTTCAAGTTTGGGTTTGTTTTATCCTTTTATTGGTTTACTATGAAGTTCATATACATTATGTTTCATGCATTTTCTCACTCACATTGCGTTTCATACAATCATTCTTTTTTTTAAATTATTAAATTTTATTAGTATTAATGAACGTTTACAGGGATTTTGGGTTTTCATTCCTTCATTGCTGTATCATACTCTCTACCCTCTTCCCCAGTTTGTTCTTCTTCCCCCGCCCTCCGAATGTCTGTTTTAATTGTCCAATTGCCACAGTGCTTGTCAAAGCCAGTTCTGTTTAATCTACTTTGTCAGTGTGTCCTTTGCCATTCCCTATCACTCCTCCCTGAGAGAGACTTCACCCTGATTCATAAGGGAAAGGGGATGGCGTATTCTCTTAGCTACTTCCTGCTGAAAAGGGACGCTGTGGGTTTCAGGGTGAAGATCTTCTCTCACTACTCTAAAGGGCCCCTTTGGCAGTAGGAAACACATAGACTATTATGGAGATTGATTTTGGAATTTAGATGCACTGTTATTAATTGTGCTTAGCTGTACATCGTCATATCCTTGAAGATGTATCATGGGGGTGTTGCAACCTCAAGACACAAATTTAACTAACAAGTTATAAGTACATGAGTCCAAAAATTATGGAAAAGTAAAAGAAAAGATTCTTTCATTGTTTTACAAACCCTCCCCCAGGTCCCCTCCACCTTGCTCTAGACTCCTGTGATGACAGAAATACCTAGT
Source organism: Elephantulus edwardii (assembly GCF_000299155.1). Classification (NCBI taxonomy): domain Eukaryota; kingdom Metazoa; phylum Chordata; class Mammalia; order Macroscelidea; family Macroscelididae; genus Elephantulus; species Elephantulus edwardii. Next base: position 5,415,425 of record NW_006399948.1, read on the forward strand.
CACATATCTCTTTTAAACAGTTTTCTCCCTCCTCTGTTTCAGTGCAGTATACGTTATTGAACCCATCTTACTCAATCTCTCCCCAACCCCGAGGTTAGTCCCATTCTACAACAGTGGCATCATGCAATATTTGTCCTTTTGTGACTGGGATATTTCACTCAGCATAATGTTCTCCAGAGTCAACCATTTTGAATAATATTGCATGAGTTCCTTGTTTTTCAATGCAGCATAGTATTCCATTGTGCGAATATACCACAGCTTCTCTAGCCATTCGTTTGTTGATGGGCACTTAGGTTGTTTCCAACTTCTTGCTATTGTGAACAAAGTTGCAATAAACATTGGTGTGCATATATCTGCTTGGATGTCAGCTATCATCTCTTCAGGGTATATTCCCAGTAGTGGAATTGCTGGGTGAAATGGTATCTCTATTTGCAACTTTTTGAAAAAGCGCCATACTGCTTTCCACAGGGGTTGCACCATTTTACACTCCCACCAACAGTGAATAAGGGTTCCAGTTTCTCCACAACCTCGCCAGCACTTGTTGCTTGCTGTTCTGTTAAATTTTGCTATTTTGACTGGGGTGAGATGATATCTCATAGTTGTTTTCATACAATCATTCTTATGCATTATGTTTTATAAAATTAATCACCATTGGACCTTGCCCATCATTGCCCCCAGGTTCTTCCCATTTATTTCCCCTCACCCTCCCTCCACCCACCAAACTTTGTAACCATATAGTTTCACACTTACCATCCTCAGCTTTCCCTGCCCTTAGTTTCCAGGCATGTTTTACTTGTTACCCTTTTGTTTTTACAATAAAGGTCTTACGAGTGTTTGTCCTCGGGAGACTGTATTAATTCACTCAGAATAATACTCTCCAGTCTCTCCTAAGTTACGCAGTATTTTTCTAAATCTTTGTTCTCATGAGTACTATGTGGTATTCCATTGTATGTACCACAATTTCTAAATCCATTCAGTCGTGGCTGGACATTTGAAAAAGTTCCATGTCGTTGCAATGGTGAATAATGCTAATATTAACATAGATGTACAAACCTCCATTTGTGTCTCACTTCTAATTTTCTTGGGGACATATTCCTAGTAATAGAATAGCAGGGTTGTATAATGCTTCTATGTTCAACTATTTGAGGAAATATCAAACTTCCTTCCAGAGTGGTTGCACCATTTTACAGTCCCACCAACAGCGTATGAGAGGTCCCACCTCTCTGTACCCTCTCCAACACTTGTTTCTTGCTACTCTGCTAAATTTTGCCACTACTACTGAGGTACGATTGCATTTCTTTGTAATTTTGATTTGCATCTCTCTTACCGCCAGTGATTTTAAGCATTTCTGCATGTGTCTGATGGCCACCAGTATGTCTTCCAAAGTCCTTCTCTGTCTTTTGCCCATTCTGTAATTGGGTTATTTATATTTTTCTTCTGAAGCTCCAGCAGCACTCTGCAAACTTTTGTTATAAGATCCTTGTCTGAGATATTATTGCCAATTTCCCCCCCAATTGGTAGGCTTTCTTTTGACTGTTGGTAAAAGTTTTTATGAGCACAGGAATTTCATCTTTTAGAAAGTCCAATTCATCCATTTTATCCATTCCAGATTGTTTATTTCAGGCTGTATTTATGAGCCTCTTTGTACCATAATCTAAGCCTTCTAAGATGGTCCCAGTTTGTCTTTTGCAGTTTACAGTTTTTCTCTTGCAGTTTTGGGCTTCACTCCCAGTTCTCATCGACCTTGAGTTGATTTTTCTGTATGGTGAAAGATGTGAATCCTATTTCAGCTTTCTGCAGGTAACAATGAAGTTTTGTCAGTAGAATTTGTGGAAGAGGTTGTCATTTTCCCATTTGAAAAGCTTTATTTCCTTGTCAAAAATCAATGGACTGTAGATAGTTGGGTTGATATCCGGGTTCTTGATTCTATTCCATTGGTCTATGTGCATGTCATTGTATACGTACCATGATGTTTTTGATTACTATTGCTGTATAGTAGGCTTTGAGGCCGGGGAGTGCTATGCCTCCCACTTCATTATTTTTTTCTTTTTAATTTTTAGAAGGATTTTGCTTATTAGGGGTCACTTTCTTTTTTAAATAAACTTGACAATTTTCCTTTTAATCTTGAGAAATGTGTATGGTATCTGTATTGGACAGACCAAATGAGTTGTGGGAGGATGTCAAATGTATCATCCAGGAACAGTGCAAACTGTCATTACAAAGACAGAGGAGGGGAAAAAAAGACCAAAATGGATGTCAGAAGAAACTCTAAATATTGCACTGAGCACAGAGAAGCCAAAGCACAGGGAAGAATTCAAGATACTAAAGATGTGAATAGAAGATTCCAAAAGGCAACACAAGATGACAAAACAAATTATTACAATGAAATGTGTAAGGAGCTGGAATCAGAAAATCAAAAGGGCCGAACTCGCTCAGCATTTCTTAAGTTCAAGGAACTGAAGAACAAATTCAAACCTCGGGTTGCTATAATCAAGGATGCTTTAAGCAGAATATTAAATGATCTGGGAAGTATTAAAAGAATATGGAAGAGAACTGGCAAACACAGAAGAATTTCATGAAATAACATGAGCAAGAGCCCATGGTGATGAAAAAAGACGTTCAAGCTGCTTTAAAGTAAATGGCAAAAAAAAAGGTCCCAGGAATAGATGGTATACCAATTGAAGTATATCAGCTAACAGATGCTGCCCTGGATGTGCTCACCAAGTTGTGCCAAGAAATCTGGAGAACAACCACTTACTTGGCCAACTGACTGGAAGAGACCTATATTTGTTCCCATCCCAAAGAAGGATGACCCAACAGAGTGTGGAAACTATAGAGCAATCTCATTGATTTCACATGCAAGCAAGATTCTGCTGAAGAGTATCCAAAAAGGACTGGAACAGCACATCAGCAGAGAACTGCCAGAAGTCCAGGCTTGGTTTAGCAGAGGTCATGCTATTAGGGATATTTTAACTGATTTTAGATGGATCATAGCTGAAAGCAGAAAATACCAGAAGAATGTCTCTCTGTGTTTCATTTATTATGCAAAGGCATTTTTTTTGACTGTGTGGATCATAACAAACTGTGGCTGACTCTGAGAAGAATGAGAATCCAAGAACACCTGATCATGCTAATGTGAAACCTATACTTGGAACAAGAGGCAGTCATCAGAAGAGAGCAAGGAAAAACTGCATGGCTCAAAATTGGGAAGGGCGTACACCAGGGATGTGTCCTGTCTCCATACCTTCTCAACCAGTGTGCAGAACAGATTATCAGAGAGGCTGGGCTCTATGAGGAGAGGTGTGGCATCAGTACTGGTGGAAAATCTATCAACACTCTGTGTTATGCAGCTGATACAACCCTGCTTGGTGAAACCGTGGAGGACCTGAAGCACTTCTTGCAGAGGGTAAAGGACTGCAGCCTCCCGTATGGATTGAGGCTCAATATCAAGAAGATAAAGATTCTCACTACTGGACCAATTGACAGCATCAGGATGGATGGTGAAGAGATTGAGATGATTATGAACTTTAGTCTGCTTGGCTCCACAGTCAGCACTCTTGGCACCAGCAGCCAGGAGACGAAAAGACGCATTGCCATGAGAGTATTTGCTGTTAGGGACCTCTCCAGGGTACTGAAGAACAATGGTGTCACTCTGGAGACTTAGGTGCATCTGATACAGGCCATGGTGTTTGCTATCACTTGTTATGCATCAGAGAGTTGGACAATGACTTGGGAGGATAGAAGGAGAATTGATGCCTTTGAGCTGTGGTGCTGGAGAAGAGTATTGAATGTACCATGGACTGCCAAGAAAACAAACATATTCATCCTTGAGAGGGTTAAACTAAGCTGCTTCTTGGAGGCAAGGATTCTGGGGCTTCGTCTGATGTACTTTAGTCATATTGTAAGGAGAGACCAGTCCTTGGAGAAGGATATCATGCTTGGGAGGGTGGAGGGCAGGCACAGGAGGGGAAAGCCCTCTAGGAAGTGGATTGATTCAGTGACTGAGGTATTCTGGATGGGTGTGTCGGAGACAGTGAGATTGACACAGGACAGAGCACAGTTTAGGGCTGTTGTACATAGGGTCACTATGAGTTGCTAACGACTCAATGGCACATCACAACAACATTATTAATATCATACACTAGAAAAAGCCTTCTGAAGATCATCAAGAGATGACTAGAACAATATGTTGACAGAGAACTACCAGAAACATAAGTGGGTTTAAAGGAGGTCGTGGCACTAGAGACAGTAAGGCCAATGCCAGGTGGATCTTGACAGAATGCAGAGAGTACCAGAAGACTATCTATCTGTGTTTTCATTGACTATGCAAAAGTATTTGACTCTGTGGATCACAACAAATTGTGTCTAACCTTAAAGAAAATGGGAATCCCAGAACACTTGATTGTGCTTATGGTGGGAAGATGAGTGGAATGGACGGATTCTGCAAAGGTGTGTTTTCTGGTTTAAGTTGAGACTAGGATCTGCTTTTGCTCTCAACAGAGTGTGAGTTGATTGGATTTGGCTTAGTATTTAAAAAGGATTTTGGCTGCCAGTCTGGAGCTATTTCCAAGCTGGAAAGATGAGTGGAACGGATGGATTCTGAAAAAATATGCTTTCTGGTTTGGGATTGAGACTGGGATGTGGTTTTGCTCTCAACAGGGTGTGAGCTGATGTGTTTAGTCTCCTATTTAAAAAAGCTTTTGGGTCCTTGGGCCTATGGTCCTCAGACCTGGTTTTTGTCAATCTCCCAAATAAAACAAGCTTGGTAGCAAGAGTGTCATGGACTTTCAAAATAAGCTTGCCTATGGAAACTCTATAAAATCGGAGAAAAGGTGGAAGTTTCATGTTCAAAACTTTGGTTCGTAGGGTCGCTTTGGGAATCTACAACTTTACGGCACTTAACAACTGCAAGAACAGTATGTGAACCAAGAAGCATTACTCAGAACAGAGCAAGGAAACACTTCATGGTTCAAAATCAGGAAAGGAGTGCCCAAGAGATGCATCCTATCCCCATTGATTTTCAATCTGTATTCAGAAAAGATCATTAAAGAAGCAGGGCTTTATGAGGAGGACTGTGGTATCAAGATTGGAGGAAGACAGATCATACAACCTTGATTGCTGGAACTGAAGAAGACCTGAAGGGCTTGCCGCAAAAGGTCAAGAACTGTAGTCTTCAATATGTATTGAAGCTCAACATCAAGAAGACAAAGATTCTCAGCACTGGGCCAATTGGCAGCACCATGATAGATGGAGAAGAGACTGAGGTTATTAGCAATTACAGCTTGCTCAGCTCCACAACCAGCACACCAACACTCTGGAAATAAAAAATGAATTTCATTGGGAAAATCTGTTGTCATGGACCTCTCCAGAATGCTGAAAAGCAACAATTTCATTCTAATGACAAAGGTGTGCCATGATCTTTTCAATTACTTGTTATGCTTCAGAGAACTAGACAAAGACTAAAAATGACAAAAGAATAGCCTTTGAGTTGTGGTGCTGGAGAAGAGTCTTGAACTTTTCATGGACTGCCATGAAACAAATCAGTCTGTCTTGGAGAGGATGAGACCAAGTCTCCCCTTGGAGGCTAGGATTTTGAAGCTCTGTCACATACTTTGGGAACGTGGCCAGGAGAGACCAGTCCTTAGAAAAGGACATCATGCTCAGTAAGGTGGGGGACAGCACAGGAGAAGAAGACCCTAGATGAGATGAATTGTTACAGTATCTGGGATAATGGGTGTTGGGGTGTCGAAATTATACTGGCTCAGGATGGGGAAAGGTTCCAAGCTGCTATTCATATGATAATAATATGTCACAGGTGACTAAATGACACATAACAACAAAAGCACACTGTATTGGATGGTATTTATCTATCTATCTATCTATCTATCTATCTATCTATCTATCTATCTATCTATCTATTTAAGCCTTAATTTAGATTCAATAAGACCTTGAAGAGAGCCTTTGTATTTAAAAGTTGGTTGTTACATTTTGGAGGAACATTCTTCCTTGTGGCACAGCACTTTTCTGTCAAAATGCTGTACTGAGGTAACCTGGGGTTTCTGTGATGCTGAACCTTGTGACATTAGAGTGGCAAATACCATAATGGTTACCCATGGTGAATATTGTTTGGTGGAGACCCCAGTTTAAGACAGGTGTGGAAGCAGGAGTGTCATCCACTTCCTAAGCAACATGCCTCTGGAAACTCTTTGACCTTTGATAAATGAAGATAGCTGTAGAAAGGCTTCAGGCCTTTTGTTCATACGGTCACCATGAGTCGTGCTCAACTCAGTGTCAACAACAACCTTCTTACAAATTAAATGTGCTTGTATTAGATGAAAGTATAATTTTCATAACTTTACTGAAAGCACAAAGTGAGTTGCTCAGTCATTATTTTCTCATGAATAAAATATTATTCACTATTCATTTAATGTACTTTTTATTGTATTAAAATAGAAGCTGCATAATTGCAGATTATTTTCACATTTTATGGTTATGTTTTTATTATAGCATATCCCTTCGACAAGAACAATGCATAGAACTATATGGATGAGGAATAAATAAATACTGAATATAATCAAGGCTAGATATTTACAAACTTTAAGTTCTGTTTTACAGTACAAATTATCATGAACTTAGAATTTTCACCATTTTAGAACTAGATCACTAAAGTGAACTAAATATTATCAATCAGTGCTCTCAGTTTACTAATATAAAAAAATTATCTAGCTTTTCTGGCCTCGTAAAACACACACATACAACAACAACAACTGCATTAACAGTATGGTTAATGTGAGGGCCTAGGTGTCTGACTTTCACTGACTTTATAAGTGTTCTTTCCATAATATAAATAGCACAAAAGTTTCCTATGCTTCCTACTAACTCCCACAACTACCCTTATCAATTCTAACACCAATTGACCCTCTATCGAATCTCATTGCTCTACTACTGGGTCTGCCAACTCACTCAGATAATAGAACTCACAGACCTTATTAATAATTATGTGGTATTGTTGTTGTTATTGTTAAGTGCCGTCGAGTCATAGGTGACTCATAGTGATCCTATGAACAAAAGTTCTCCACACTTGTGTGACTTTCATCCTTTCTCCAGGTTCATAGGGTTTCCAGAGGCAAGCTATTAAGGAAGTAGATGCCACTCCTGCTTCCAAGCTTGTTTAATCAAGGAGCTCCACCGAACACTGTCTGCTATGAGTAACCATTAACACATTAGGCACATCAGTTTCACAGTGTTCAGCTTCACAGCAAACACAAGTTACCTCTGTACAGCAAGTGAACACACCAGGACTATACGACCTAGAAGAATAAGGAAGTTGATAGTTTATGATTCAAGTAGTAAACAGTCAAGATACAATTCTTCAGTCAATACAATTCCCCAGGAATGCTCACAGTTTCTCTCAGTTTAGTGGTTCTCATCCAGTGTTACAAAGTTGTTTTAGTCTTTTCCTTTAAGAAAACATCTTCTAACTTATCCCACAAGTTTGGGAGGAAAACACTTAGCACTGGCTCCACAGGGATGAAATTCCAAGTCAGCTCTCTCTCAAGTTGGTCTCCTTTGTGTACCATTCTACATCACTTCTGCCACTGTTGCTGTTGCTCTTGGTCTTTTAATGGAATCTTTGGCCCTGGCATACTTGCTTCTCTCTCAGTTTCTTCTACATTGTAGGTGGTAAGAGTTATCCTTTCTATCATTCAATTGTTCAATTTAAACCTAATGGGATGACAAGACTAATCTCTCATTACTAGTCTATAAACTTTATTTGTAGGTTCTCATCAAGATTTGCTTTTCACCTTATTTACATCTTTAGTGTAACCTCACTTAGTCACATGGCAAGTGTCAAAGTAAATAACTAGAAAAGTAATGTATAATCAGCCTACTGCACCACACAAAAATCACTATGATCAGCTTATAGTAACCCTGCAGCGCACTGTAGAACTATCTCATTGGAACTCCAAGGTTCTAAATCTTAATAGACAGAGACTGACACATCTTTCTTCTGAAAAAAAAAAATGAGCTCAATTCTTTCAGTGAGCAGTTAAATGTTTTCACCATTGCACTGACAGAACTCCTCATCACATCATAAGGTTATCAGTTATCATAAAATATGTGATCTATCTGTAAATCACATGTTTATAGAATACATATTTTGTAATTTAATGACTTCAATGGCAATATGGAGTTCTGAAAAGAATATTAGGATTGACTTCATAAACATAGAATGAAATATTTATTTTGAAAACCCTATGTACAACAGATTCATCCTGGAAAGGGTTAAACCAGGCGGTTCCCTGGAGGCAAGGATTCTGAGGCTCCGTCTAACATACTTTGAACATGTTGTAAGGAAGGACCGGTCCTTGGAGAGGGACATCATGCTTGGTAGGGTGGAGGGACAGCACAGGAGGTGAAGGCCCTCTGTGAGGTGGATTGATTCAGTGACTGGGGTAATCGGGATGGGTGTATGGGAGACAGTGCGATTGGCACAGGACAGAACAGAGTTTAGAGCTGTTGTACATAGGGTCATTATGAATCAGAAGCGACTCGATGGCACATAACAACAACAACAACAATAACATCATTCACTTTATAATATTCTCTAAAATACAGTATCATTCACATGCAAATCAATATATAAGTTAATTTCAAACTTTAAATTACATTTGTCCTATCTATCATGTAGGGCTACTATATAGATCAGAAATAACAGTATTTAAAATGAGGATATGAAGTACATTAGAGACATATATTGTAGCTATTATTAAATCTGTTTTGCACTTAATCTCTCTCTTGAAAATGCATAAAAGTCTGGGCCATCAATCTATTACAAATCTTAATTAGCAATATAATTATAAGAATAGCTCATGGTTGTTGTTGTTAGGTGCCAACAAAGCAAATACATCTCATAGCAACCCTATGAACAACAGATCTGAATACTATTATATTTTGTGCCATCCTCACCATCTCTGACACACCTGAGCCTATTGTTGTGGTCACCAAGTCAATCTGTCTTTTGTTAACATCTACTTTTCCAAGCATGCTATCCTTTATCAAGGAATAGTGTCTTCTACTAACATATCCTAAGGATAAGACATGAAGCTTTGTCTTCCTTGCCTTCAAAGAGCACTCAGGTTGCACCTTTTCCAAGATATACATGTTTATTCTTTTGTCAGTCAATAGATTATCAAGGACTCTTTTCCAACATCAAAATTGAAAGACAACAATTCTTTTTCTGTCATCCTGATTCATTATTCAGTTTTTGTTTGCATAGCAAGTAACAGAAAAGATTATAGGCTGAATCAGGTCACACCATAGTCTTCAAACTTATCTCACAGGTCTTCAGAATTTTGAAGTGGTATCTGCCAACCAACTTTCCCAAAGCAACACATATCCTTATCTGCTGACTGTTATTCCAATGATATTGATTGTGAATCTGTAAAAGAGCAAAGGGTACGTGGAGACAGTCATATCTGACCTTTACCAACTTCATAAAGGGGAATTGACCTCTTCAACAGGATAAATAGCACAAAAACAATTCCCAGGAGGTCAGACATGTCTCCCATGCTTCTGTACCTCTTTCTACTCATCTCAATACTAATCGTACTGCTTTACTAGGTCTAAAATCATATGCAATAGTAGCTCTGGGCTCATAAAAAAACTTTCCCCAAAAGGGTGAAAAGAAAACATACCTACTTAAACAAAAAAAAAAAGATGGTAATACCATCTGAGACAAGGGCTTCATAACTACTGGGCCTCTAGAAGAAAAAAGACTGATAACCCAATTACAAAATGGGCAGAAGATGTGGAAAAACTTTCCACAGAGGAAGACATTCAGAAGGGCAACAGACACATGAAGAAATACTCAAAATACCTGGCAATAACATAGGTGAAAATATAAACAACAATGATATATCATTTCACCTCAGTAGTAGTGTAAAAATTTAACAGGATCACAAGCAATAAATGTTGGAGAAAATGTGGAGAGGTGGAAACTCATACATCGTTGGTGGGTGGGATTGTAAGATGGTTCAACCATTCTAGAAGGCAGTTTGGTGTTTCCTCAAAAAGTTGAACATAGAAACTGTATGACCCTGCTATTCCACTACTAGGAGTATACTCTAGGGAAATTAGAACCAGGACAAAAATGGAGATTTGTACACCCTTGTTCGTATCAGCATTATTCACCATTGCAACAACATGATTCTTTTTCAAATGTCCAACCACAACTGTATGAATTGAGAAGTTGTGGTACATTTACACAATGAAATACTATGCAGCACTCAGGAACAATGATTTAAAAAAATAGTTCATAAATTTAGAGACACACGATAGAATTAGACTACATGAACTAAGTCTCATAAGGATAAATACTACATAAGACCATTATTGTAAAAATAGAAGGATAACTAGTAAGACATGTATGGGGACCCAAGGATGGATGGGGTGAGAGCAGAGGAGTGAAGATGGATAGGGGTGAAACTGGAGAGTTGTACAGTTTGCTGGGTTAAGGGAGGAGGTGAAGAAAATAGCAAGGGTCCAGTGGGGACCTGAAAAGACAGGATAACGACAGGCAAGGTCCAATGATAATTAATTTTATAAAACCCCATTCATGGAAATGATTGGATGAAAAACAATGTGAATGAAGAATACTGTGAAACACAATGTATATGAACTTTTAAAGCAAATTAATAAAAAGAAATTTTTTAAAAAACAACAACAAGTGGTTATAATCCATGTTAGTATTAGAATCCAGTTAGGACAGCTTCTAAACTCAGTTACCTGAACCTTGAGCCCTGTGGCTTTAGGCCAGTGTAAAAAAGTTCTTAGTGCTGTGAGTTATGGCCCTCCACCCTCAGTTGTCCAACAAACTTGACAAAGTACTCTTAGCTGTGTTTCTCTTGTTGTAATTGTCCTAAGTCCTATCTCACGTCAAGTCTCTGATACTCTCTGCTATGGCTGCTATGGCTGCTACTCCTATAGGTCCTCATGTTTTCACTTCTCTTGGTTGGGAAGATCCACCTTCTGCTGCTCGATCTCCTCAATTTAATGATAAGACTAACCAATCCTCTTGTGGAAAGGCGAATATGCCCTATTTGTATATTCCTGCACCTCCACATGGTAAAGTCAAATTCAGAGGCTAGGAAAGTCATTTTGAATGCTGAACTTTACACATCACAGAATCAAAGTAAGATAAAATTATTAACAATTTTAATTCTTTCTTTATTTATCATGATGTTGCTCAATGGTCTGGTGATAGAACATCGATCTTTGTGCAAATCCATTTCACTTTTGACAATTTTCATTTTTTATACATTCAAGGTTGTACAGTTCACAGTCTAATTATTAATGGTTGTTTGTAGCTGTTTTTCTTTTGAGTGACTTCCCATTTAATCTACACCTCTAATACTATCGCTACTTGTGTTTCTCTGTTGTTCATAGGGTTTTCAAAGCCCTGTTGTTTTGGAAATTGATAACCTGTTCTGCTTTTTAGTCTGACTAATTTTCCTTGCCACGATCAGCCTACCTTAACTCCACCCAATCCTGTGCCATCCTTATTATTTCTGACACACTAGACACCATTGCTGAAATCACCATGTCAATTCAATTCGTTGGAGGTCTTCCTCTCCTTTGCTGATCCTCTATCTTTCCAAGCATGATGTCCTTTTAGCAGTAGGCAAATCAATCCCAATATAACAAACTGACAGATAGATGATGTACCTCTAACAGCAAACTGTAAGGACAATGAAGCATACAAATAACATGGTATATAATGAGCAGTTTAATTCATTTTGCTGTAACACATATTATGAGATATCTTAAATTGTAATTTGCTGTTTTGCATTATGAAATATGTTTGCTATGGAAAAATATTGTAATGACTTTGATGCTTAAGTACAGAAATAAGAATATTTATTAAAAAATATACTAGTAGTTTAACATTCCAAAATAGGCCTCTTTGAGGCCTAAAGCCCCATTGACCACAGGAGGTGCAAACCCTTGAAAAGGGAATATAACTGATAATAACTTGCCTGTAAAGCTACTGTGTGAATCCGAATAAGGAAATGTAACTTGTCATTGCCAATGTTGCTAAGAGAACGTAACCTGTAAATTTAAGAGTAAAAAATATATTGGGAATCAGCTGTATGTTAGAAATAAGAAATTTGTTAAGAACTCACTATGTTATAGGTTAGGAATAAGAAATATGTTAGGAATTTGCTGTTAGAAATTATGTTGAAAATATTTGTGAAAATATACTCTCAGTGGCTCTGAGGCCCCACTGACCACAATAGGTGTGGACCTTTGATAAGGAGATATGACTGGTTACTGTCATGTTGCCAAGGAAACACAACTACTATTGAACATGATTGGTCAAACCCATATTGATATTCGACATGTCCTAGCATACCCCACTTGCCTCACCATAATATAAAGCAGGGAAGCCAGAGTAGATAAAACTCTGGCTGTGCCCAGCAACTCTCTTTCTGAACTTCACAATGAGCTGAACACTGAAGACCCAAAGGCTCTTTTTTAGAGCCAAAGACCTAAAGGCTTTTTTCAGAGTGAACTCTGGCCTACACTGATGGACATGAGCTACTGAGACAGTGGAGGATTCTGCCCACACCGATGGACCCTGGCTACATCAAATTGCTGAACTAGGTGAGAACTCCCTGGCTACATCGAAGTGCTGAACTAGTGGAGACCCCACCACCACCCCGACTGCACCAATGACCATGAGAGGCAAAAAAGAAGGAGATGCTTTGGGATCCCGGGTGAGTGAGTGTTATCCACTGTTGATAAATCAACATGTAATGAATTTAAGAATTGCAATGTAGATAAATTGCAATTAGCTTTTTAATGTTTACTATGAATTAATGAATCAATATGTTGTGATGAATTTATGAATTGCAATGTACATAAATCACAATTGTTTGTTGCTATGAATTAATTAATGATGAATCAATAAATTGCAATTGGCTTTTGAAATATGTCTATGAGTAATTAATTAAGGCACCAGGCTCATGACAATGGTGCAAAACAACCTATACTGATCCTAAATGAGGCCAGGTCCATCTTTCTGCCCCTAGCTCTGGATTGTATCTATCTTTTCTTTCATTTTAAGTGTTGGGATTTGTGTAGGTCATATCATGCTTGCTTCAGCTGAGGAAATTTACAGCAATTAGGAAAAGTACTCAAGTCATGAGTTTGTCTATTTTGCAATGAAAACTGTATCTTGTGTTTTTTTTTAAAAAGATCCATGATCCTAATGAAAAAAGGTGGAAAAATTAAGAACACCCTTACTCTTCCTCATGACCTTATTCTCCAGTGTTTTGATGAAAGGACTGGCAAAGACTGTGAATACTGGAAACAATATGTATGATATTAATTCCAGAGAAATGTTTTTAGAGAGTACTGTGGCGAAAAATAACAATAATAATAAAGCACTAAGCAATAAAATGCATATTTCCTGGGCAATAATAATTTTGAGGGATGTTTCAAAGATATTTTCAAAGAAATGAATTGCCTACCTGGAGTGAGATGATATTATGCAGGGGACTGTTAAGTGTACTTCTGTGTAGTTAGCAGCAGCCTGTATTTAGCTAGACTGAATATATTTAAGCCAACAATGTTGTGGAATAATTTTGCTGATTTAGCATTTCTTGAAGTATTTTCTAAAATGCCTTTCCCCATATGAAGCTTTGATAATACATTCTAATAAATAGGAGCGCAAAGAAGCCAAAGCACAGGGAAGAATTCAAGATACTAAAGAGTTGAATAGAAGATTTCAAAAGGCAGCACGGGATGACAAAGCAAAATATTACAATGAA
>NW_006399948.1:5431014-5464019 GCF_000299155.1 Elephantulus edwardii
CAACAACAACAACAATAAATAGAAATTCAGAGGGAAATAAAGCAAAGGATGGGATTGTTAAAATAACTCAATATGTTATTAGGAAAGATAGTGTCCATTGACAAACTAGATTGCCTTATGTCTCTAAAAATGTACATATTGATTTCTACCTGGAAGATAAAAATGTATCTATCAGTTATATAGTGACCATGAATTCAGACACTCAATTTTTGTTGTAATTCTTACATTCCGCCAAGTTGCTTGCTACTCATAGCATTTCTATATATAACAACTCTGAACACGCCTCTATCCTAATCCAACTGTATTATCTCTGACACACCTAGCCCCATAACCTCAGTCATCAAGTCAATCCATCTCATCCTGGTCTTCCTCTCTTGTGCTGTGACTTCACCCTCACAGACATCAATCCATCTCATCCATGGTCTTCCTTTCTTGTGCTGTGACTCCCCCCTCACAGACATGATGTCCTTCTCCAAGACTGGTCCTTGTAACATGCCCAAAGTATGTCCGATGGACCTTCAGAATCCTTGTTTCCACGGAACAGGCTGGTTTCACCCTCTTCAGAGCAAACCTGTTTGTTCTCATAGCAGTCCATGGTACATTCAGTACTCTTTGCCAACACAAACTCAAAGGCATAAATTCTCCTTCTATCATACATAGTCATTGTCCAACTTTCTGATGCAAAGCAAGTAATTGTGAAGACCATGACCTGAATCAGGTTCACCTTAGTCTCCAGACTGCAGCATTGCTCTTTGTTACTTTAGAGAGGTCTCTGACAGCTGACTTTCACAGTACAATTCATCATTTGGTTTCCTAGCTACTGGTACCAAAAGCATTGATTGTGGAGCCAAGCAAACTGAAGCTGTTAACAATGTCAACCTCTTTGTCATTTATCATGAGGCTGTTAGTCTTCTGACTGGTGAGAATATTTGTTTTCTTGATGTTGAGCTTCCATCAATAATAAAGCTTGTAGTCCTTGACCTTCTGGATCAAATGACTCAGGCCTTCCTCAGTATTGGCAGTCAAGGTTGTGTCATCTGCATAATGCAAGTTGTTGATGAATCTTCTTCCAATCCTGATGCCAAATTCCTCCTCACAGAGCCCAGCTGCCCCAGGAATTGATGGCCTATCAATTGACATATTTCAGTAAAATGATGTTGCCATAAACACACTTACCAAGTTGTCACAGGAAATTTGGAGAATAACCACCTAGCCAGTTGATGGAAGAGATCCATATTTGTTCCCTTTCCAAAGAAAAGTGGCCCAATAGTGCAGAAACTATTGAACGATATCATTAATATAACATGCAAGCAAGATTTTGCCGAAAATTATCAAAATACAACTGGAACAGCACATCAAAAGATAATTGCCAGTGGTCCAAACTGGGTTTAGAAGAGACCATGATACTACGGATATTGTAGCTAATGTTAGATGTATCTTGGTCAAAAACAGAGTACCAGAGGAATATCTATTTGTGTTTCATTGACTATGCAAAAGCAACTGACTGTGTGGATCACAATAAATTATGGCTGACTCTGAGAAGAATGGGAATCACAGAACACTTGGTTGTTCTTATGTGAAACCTATACTTAGGCCAGGAAGCAGTGGTCAAAATTGGCAGGAAACACTGCGTGGTTTAAAAATAGGAAGGGTGTATGCCAGGGATGTGTCCTATCTTGATATCTTTTCCATCTAAAACACTCTATTGTTTCTTAATTTCATATGACTAATTTATAAAATAAATACAAGATAGTAGGCCTCAGTATTCAATTGCTGTTGTTGTGCTGTCAAGTCACCTGCAACACATAGCAACCCTATCTATGTACAATAGCCCTAACCCCTGCTCTATCCTGTGCCCATCCTATTATCTCTGACACACCTACCCCTCATTACCCTAGTCACTGAATCAATCCATCTCATTGAGGATCTTCCTCTTTTGTGCTGTCCCTCCATCCTCCAAAGCATGACATCCCTCTCCAAGGACTGGTCCCACCTTGCAACATGTCCAAAATATGTCAGTCAAAGCTTCAGAATCCTTGCCTCCAAGGCGCAGCCTAGTCTCACCCTCTCTAGGACAAACCTGTTTGCTCTCCCAGCAGTCTATGGTATAGTCAATACTCTTTTCCAGTATCACAGCTGAAAGACATCAGTTTTACTTCTATCATCCCTAATCCTGTCCAGCTTACTGATACACAGAACATAATTTAATACAATAGTTAAATTTTATAAAATTGTATCAATTGTTTACATAAACTGCAGTATAAATCAAGATTAACTTGTAATGATATTTGCAGTTTATTGCTTCAGATTCCAAAAGAATTAAAAACTAAAAATTGTCACAGCAGTCTATGTTTTTTTCCCTTTTACCCATTCCCTGGGACAGTAGCTTTGCTTTTCATACAGTTTAGAAGTTTACTCAATTATGTTCCACAAGCCTGAATAAATTAATGTAATTTTCTCTTTGAGAATAGATTGTTCTACACAGAATTTTAAGCATATTGTATAATTGTTCATTCATATCTATATTATACTTTCTAGGCCTCTTTCCTGCTATATTTGTATTGCATTTGACAGATTGAATTACACAGGGTTGATGGTGCATTAGGTGGTCTATTGTAACACAGTTTCTTTTCTCATTAAAATGTTCCAAAGGAAAGTTGATGTGACTCTTTCTTTACAGTGTGTATGATGTTATAGTTTCTTAGTTTCTTACCATATTTATATTTCATATAAATCTTAGTCATGTAATAATTTTCTGTTCTTTAAAAATGATTTGTAATTATAAAGACTTTCTAATTCTTCATGTTATTCTTGGAGTTTGGCAAATTATACTCATTGTTCCATCACTCCAACATTTCTAAAGAAAAGGGTGAAATGGTGTTAGCAGATTTTGGCAAATGTACTATTCAGGAAAGGTTAGTGAACTACTTTTAGCTAAGCCAGAATACCCAGTCATGTCCTATCTTGTAAAAACAAAAGCATACATGAAGATTTCCCCATTGTACTCTACCAGCCTGCTGAACCCACACAGAATAAAGCAGTAGCTCAGAATCATTCCTAATGATTCCCTCCACAGCCAGACCGGAAACCTAAAGCTCTTAAATATTCTAGCTTCATTATTCTAATTTTCTATAATTTAACAACTTCTCATATTATTCTTAATGGAAAAGTCATGCAATATTGAACAGTAACTGCTTTTAATTTCCTGCTGTATATCATTTGCATTTTTTGTCACTGGTGGAGAGTAATTAACATGCTCTAATTATCACATTGATTGTCTTCTTCAGCTTATGAGAATATAGTCATCTCAACCCTCGTTGATCTTACAATAGTATGTTTTATCATTTCCAATAATAGTATTCTGGTATATATAAGGCTTAAAATTTTAGAGAAAAATTGTGTGATTCTGCAGTAACAGGTTTTCTAAATGATTCAATTTAAACCAGAGTATCCCAAATTTTTAACAGTTTCTATCAAAAACATTGTATCTTATTTCTGTGGTAGGACTATATTGTTCTTTATCCTTACAAAGCAAATTGCATTTCTAGCACACTATTATCACACATTCACACACAAATATTTTCTTGTTTTCCATTCAGATAAAATATGTTGTTTGATCACATTTTCAAAGTTTTATGCTAAAAAATGGTCTGGAAATATATTTGTAAGTAATAAAAATCTTACCTTGTAAGTCATTTTAGTATAGTTGATTCTACTCAAAGGAATTTACTTTTTCTTAAGATAAAAAAAATTGCATTTTATTTCTCATAAATACCAACTGTGATTTTATAAAATAATTTGAAGACAAGAAAAACAAAAATTACCTTGTATTTTTAAATGGTTTGTCATCAATTTTCAACTTACATTATATCCAAAATGAATGCCTAACTGCATTATTAAGGTATCCTTTATATGTTTATTTTGTGAAAGAATGATTTTAGGACAGTTGCTCTTATTCTTATGTACCATTAAGTCAGATTCAACCCATATCGGATCTGTTAGCAAGTTTTCAGAGTCTGTAAATCACGTGGGAGGTATTTGTCCATTTTTCTTCCACAGAGTAGTTAGTGGATTAAAACAATGTACCTTTGGGATGGCAGCACAACTCCTTACCAATAGACCTCCAGATTTTAGGACAATGCATTTATTTATAGTAGATAGAGCTAAGAAATTTTATCTCCCAAAATTTACTGCAAGGGAGAATATAACACATTCCACTATTAAGTTTAATTTCCTTAAATCATTATAATTTACAACAAAAAAAATAAGTGAAAAATCCAAAGAGGACATGAATATGAATAACTAGGTAAATAATTTTGAAAATGGATATAAGTTAATATGTTGGTGGTGGTGGTGTTGTGTACTGTCAGGATGAAATCGACCTGTAGCTGATCCTTCTGCAAGTTTTCAGAGACAGTTAATTGTATAAAATAAGATTGTCAATTCTTATCCTAAGAAAGAGCTAATAGATTTAGACCTCATGCCTTTGGGATTGCAGTGTAGCTTCTCACCACTAGGCCACCAGTCATTGTTGTTGTTAAGTGCCATAAAGTCATAGGCGACTCATAGCGACCCTATGAACGAAAGATCTGGACACCTATATAACGTTCATCCTTTCTCCAGGTTCTTAGGTTTTCCAGAGGCAAGCTAGTACAAAAGTGGATGCCACTCCTGCTTCCAAGTTTGTTTTAATCAGGGAGCTCCATCGAAACTGTCCACCATGTGTAACCATTCTCACATTTGACACATCAGTGTCACAGTTTTCAGCTTCACAGAAGTCACGAGTTACCTCTGTAAAGCAAGTGGATGTATCAGGGTTACACGACCTAGAAGAATCTTTCACCAAAAACAATTAAAGGCAGTCCTGAGGGCCACGGATTGGAGTTTCCCACCTTTGGCTTGGAAGCATCATTTTCTGTCGACTAGGCCAAGTGATCTCTCTCTATGCTGTTGTTGCTGCTGTTAAGTGCTGTCAAGTCATAGGCGACTCATAGTGACTCACTATTAAGCTATATTTTCACCTAATGATCCATGTACAGATTGTAAAAGTCTCTAAAGAAGTGTCTCATTCTAAAGTAGTAGAATGACTTAGAAGTTTCTTATAAATTAATATGAAACATGAAACCAATAAAATTTCATTAAAAGAAGGCAGTGGCAATTACTTGTTATTGTTGTTGTTGTGTTCCACTGAGTCACCTATGACTCATAGTGACCATATGTATGCTAGCTCTGAAACCTGTCCTACCCTGGGCCAATCTCACTGTCTCTGACAGACTTAATTCTTTTACTCCAGTCACTGAGTCAATCCATCTTATTCTGAGTCTTTCTTTTCTGTGCTTTCCTTCTACCCTTCCAAGCAACACATCCCTCTCTAAGGACTGGACCCTTTTGGCCACAAGCCTACAGTATGCAAGACAGAGCCTCAAAATTCTTGCCTCCAGGTAGCAGCTTAATTCATCCTCTCTAGGATGAACCTATTTGTTCTCCTGACAGTTCAAAGTATGTTCAAACCTCTGCTCCACCACCACAATTCAAAGGCATCGATCCTTCATCTATTATCCATAGTTATTGTTCAGCCTTTGGATGCACAGCAAGTAATTATAAAGACAATGGCCAAGATCAGGTGCACCTTAGTCTCCCGACTGACATCATTGTTCTTCAGTACTCTGGAGAGGTCCTTGGCAGCAGACTTTCCCAATTAGACTTGTCTTTTGATTTCCTGACTGCTGGTGTCAAGAGTTAATTGTGGAACCAAACATGCTAAATTTACTAAAAATCTCAATCTCCTCTCTTTAGATCATGAAGCTGCTAATTAGTCTAGTGGTGAGAATCTTTATTTTTTTGATGTAGAGCTTCAATCCATATTAAGTCCTTGACTTTCTGTAACAAACATCTCATAACCTTTTCAGTTTCAGTAACCATGGCTGTGTCATCTCCATAATGTTGATTGTTACTTGACTCTAACACAATACTTAACCAACAGGATTTACGCCCAGAAGAGCAGATGAGACATATTTCTCATTATTCAGGTCACAGATTAGGTTGTTGTCCTGCCTACCACTCCCTTAGGTGCATGGATGAGTCTTATACCCACTCCCACCACTAATCTGCTAGAATCCAATTAATTTCTGTCTCTTTACCCCTCCAGGACCTAACATTCCCAACCCCTAGCCAATCCTGGCTTGATGGCTCAGGCCTCCATTCACCTCTATCAATCCTCCACTCCCCTGTGACTTTGGTCTTGCTGCATAATGCAGGTGGAATATCCTCCTGCTGATGTCTTCTCTCCAGAAGTCTGTTGTTACATTGTTACTTGTGACTCATAGTGACCCTATGTACAACAGCCCTAAACCCTGCTCTATCCTGTGCCAAACTCACTGCCTCTGACATACCCATCCCGATTACCCCAGTCACTGAATCAATCCACCTCATAGAGGGTCTTCCCCTCCTACACCATCCCTCCACCCTCCCAAGAATGATGTCCCTCTCCAAGAACCTCTCCCTCCTTACAACATGTCCAAAGTATGTCAGTGAAGCCTCAGAATCCTTGACTCCAAGGAGCAGCCTGGTTTAACCCTATCCGGAATGAATCTGTTTGTTTTCTTGGCAGTCCATGGTACATTCAATACTCTTCTCCAGCACCACAGCTCAAAGGCATCAATCCTCCTTCTATCCTTCTTAGTCATTGTCCAACTCTTTGATGCATAACAAGTGATTGTAAAGACCATAGCCTGTATCAGATGCACCTTAGTCTTCAGAGTGACACCATTGCTCTTCAGTACCCTGAAGAGGTCCCTAACAGCAGACTTTCCCATCGCAATATGCTTTTTGATTTCCTGGCTACTGGTGTCAAGAGTGTTGACCATCGAGCCAAGCAAACTAAAGTTGTTAACAATCTCAATCTATTCACCATCCATCCTGATGCTGCCAATTGGTCCAGTGGTGAGAATCTTTGTCTTTTTGACATTCAGCTTCAGTCCATACTGAAGGCTACAGTCCTTGACCCTCTGCAACAAGCATGTCAGGTCCTCCTCAGTTTCAGCAAGCAGGGTTGTGTCATCTGCATAACACAGATTGTTAGTAGATCTTCAACCAATCCTGATGCCACGCTTCTCCTCCTTGAGCCCAGCCTCTCAGATAATCTGCTCTGCATACAGGTTGAAAAGGTATGGAGATAGGACACATCCCTGGCATACACCTTTCCCAATTTTGAACCATGCAGTGTTTCCTTGCTTTGTTCTGACGACTGCCTCTTGGTCCAAGTATAGGTTTCTCATTAGAACAATCAAGTGTTCTGGGATTCTCATTCTTCTCAGAGTCAGCCAAATTTTTTATGATCCACACAGTCAAACACCTTTGCATAATCAATGAAACACAGATAGACATTCTTCTGGTATTCCCTGCTTTCAGCTAAGATCCATCTAACATCAGCTACAATATCCCTAGTATCCTTTTTCTCAGAAGTGACAGGATACAAGGGACACTTAAGTAAGCAATGTTTTCTTTTTTTCTACTATTGTGAGTTTGTGAGGTGGTGTGGCCAGGATCCTTAAGTCTCTACTTTCTGTAATAGTTCAGTGGTAGGTCATTGACTTCGTTCTTCTACTAGATTAAGGTGATGTCTTGACAGGATCTTGCATACTGGTGAGAACTCTAAGCTGTAAGAGGAGATCATTAAAAATTACAGTTTCTTTAAAAGTCAGTAGAAAATAATGATAGGGTTTTGCCTCTAACTCCCTAAATTTCAATCGTGATTCCATTATTTACATGGATTTTGCCATATTAAAATTATATGTGTTTTCAGGTTAATAAATATTAGTTCTTAAATAGAAATTATCTTGTAAATGATGATTAAAAATTATATCTATATCATAAAGTTGTTTTAAAGGCTAAATATTTCTGCTTGAAAAATGCTTAATGTAGTAACTACTTCATTAATAAGTCAATGAAATATGACTACTATTTGTCTACTTAAAATTTAAAAATAGTTTTGGTTAAGTTAGATATAACTAGTTTTGGATGTGATGAACTGAGTTTAAGCTACATAATCAGGACTTAGTGTATCTCAGTTCATCTTGTCATCAATCAATCTTGTCCATAACCTTTCTCTTTATGCTTTTGCAATCATCATCTTGTTCTTTAGAGTCAAGCACTATCTGAAAACATGCCCAAAGTATATGAGACAAAATTTCAAATTCTTCCTTCTAAATTTCTCACTTCACCTCTTTGAGTACAGACCAATTTGTTCTTTTGATGATCCATGCCCATGGTATATTCAGTATTCTTTGCTACCATCTCAATCTATCTGCATCATTGTTTTTTTTCCCCCTTTCTTTATTTTTTTTTTTTTGTATCCCTTTGGTTCAGCTCTGTTTTCATATATGAGTAGATCTCAATTTTGGATCATGCATGATCACAGAAATACTGTGGCAGCTTCAGATTCACATTCATTTATTTCAAAATAATTTTTTAAATAAAAGCATGTCAAAATGACTCTGAATAAGGTGAGTCATTATGGTATTCTTGTTGTTGCTGTTAAGTGCTGTCGAGTTGCTTGCGACTCATAGTGAACCTATGTACAACAGCCCTAAACCCTGCTCTATCCTGTGCCAATCGCACTGCCTCTGACACATCCATCCTGATTAACCCAGTCACTAAATCAATGCATCTCATAGAAGGTCTTCCCCTCTTGCATGTCCCTCCACCCTCGCAAGCATGATGTGCCTCTCCAAGGATGAGTCTTTTCTTACACCATGTCCAAAGTATGTCAGACAGAGCCTCAGATTCCTTTCTAACAGTCATATGCAAATCTCTAACTTATTGTAACTAAAGAAGCAAATCATTGATGGTTTTAAAGGAAAATTACAAATTTCTCCCTGTTTACAGATTGTAGCACAGCCCAAAGCACATGCCTCGAGTATGAGTGAAGTTTCCCATTTATATGAAACTATTATTCCTTTGTCAGAAACGTGTCAGATGAATCCTGAGATACCAAAATGATGAAAGAAAAAAGCAAGTCCACTACCAAAAATCAAATGATAGTTATGCACAAAAATCTTATAATTTAAGTATTTGAAATAATTTGTTTTTTATATCTCCTAATGAAGGTGACAATCAAATAGGATTAAAGCATTGATGAATTTGTTATGGTGATGTCTATACAAAGTATATAATGAAGGTTTAAAAGTCTACAATGATGATTTATGAAATTTATTCAGTAAACAATCAACTTGATCAGTAGCATGTCCATAAAAAGAGCAAGGGCCACATTGGGAGTACTATATCTGACCTTTACCAACTTCAAGGAGGAAAGTATCCCTGCCCACAGAAATAAGACAAAACTAATTCCCATGAAGTAGACATGTTCCCCATAATCCCATGTCTCCTACTCATTTCAAGACAAATCTTGCTGCTTGGCTGGGTCCAAAATCTGATGTGATAATTCACAGACCCCATGGAACCCTATTAGAGGAGTTAAAAGGTTATAATTGAGATTAATAACAAAATACAGTCAAGACAGATCCCAAAATGTTCACACAGATACCTCAGTCTCATGAATCTAAGTGTTCCCAAGTTATCGGTCCTGCCAATATTGGCTTTCCCCATAACTGTCCAATAAAGTTCTCAGTCTTGTCAATGTTGATTTTCCTATCCCCAAAGTCCTATCTCACATCCAATTCTCCAGTTCACCCATCGCTGCTGCTGTCATCCCAAAGTGTGTCTCACATCTCACTGGGTTGAAGGAGATCTTTGTCATCCCTAGGTAGTTGAAGAATTCCATCTTTCCTGATGTGGAAAGAATCCCTGCTAACGGGGAAATAATTTCTTATTTCTATAGTTAGATCTGTTCAATTTATTGGCAAGACTGCACAATCCTCTTGCAGATTGCTGTGACTGGCAAGTCTGCTGTGGAATGGTAGATATCCAATCCCTTTTTGGATAGGCCAACACACCTTGCTCACACAGTACCACCTATTCACATAGTCATCTACACTAGAAAAGCCATATGGAGAAATAAACCTCACAATGTCATAAGAGGCAAACAAACCTATTGCTGTCAAGTTAATGCTGGCTTAAATCAAACCTACAGGACAGAGTGTGCTGTCTCATTGAGTTTTCAAAACTATAATCTTTATATCTAACTACCAATTTTTTACTAGTAACTTAGTACTTAACTATTACATCACCAGAGTTACTTCTGCCTTGCTGTTTTTATGTGCTATTGAGTTAACTACAACTCAAAGTGAGCCTAAGAACAATGGCTCTGAACCTTAAATTATCTTGAGCCAACTGCACTGTCTCTAACACACCAGATCCCACTGCCACAACATTATGTCCATCAATCTTATCCAGAGTCTTCTTCTCATGCATTGACCTTCAACCCTATGAACATCATATCCTTCTCTAAGGACTGACCCTCCCGGAAACATGCCCAAAGTAGAGAAGACAGCTTCAAAATCCTTACTTCCAAGGAGCAATTTGACTTTACTCTCTCCAATACAGCCAGCCTTATTCTCTTGACAGTTCATAGTATTCTTCTCCAACAGCACAATTCAAAGACATCAATTCTTTTTCTGTCATCCTTTTTCCTAGTCAAGTCCTCAGATGAATAGCAGGCAATTGAGAAAATCATGTCCTGGATCAACTGCACCGTGGTCTCTAGACTGGTATCGTTGCTCTACAGCACTTTGGAGAGGTTTCTGACAGCTGCTATTACTACTCTTCTGATTTCCTGACTGCTAGTGCCACGAGTATTAATTGTGGAAATGAGTAGGATAAAACCATTAACAAATTCAATCTTTTCTCCATCTACTATTTTCTTAACTGTTGGCCCAGTGATGAGGAATTTTGTTTTCTTGATGTTTAGGTACAATCCATATTGAAGGCTACAGTGCTTGATCTTCTGCACAAAGCACTTCATCTCCATTTCAGTTTTGGCCAGTAAGGTTGTATGATTTGCATAATGCAGGTTGTTAATAAGTATTCCTCTTAACACATTATTCTTCATGAAGTCAAGCCTCTTGAATGATCTATTTAGTATACAGATTAAAAAGATAAGGAAAAATAATTTATCTAGATGTATTTCTTTCTTGATTTTACACCTTACTTGCTCTATTTGGACCACAGCTTGACTATTAACTATGGCATCATTGCGTTTACTTCTGCCTTGCTGTTGTTATGTGCCACTGAGTTAACTATTACTCATAGTGGCCCTATGAAAAACAGCTAATAGTTTGGTCTAGATATGGGTTTTGCTTGAGCACAATCACGTGTTCTGGGATTTCCATTCTTCACATTGTTAGCCATAATTTGTTGTGATCCACACAATCAAATATCTTTTCATAGTCAATAAAACACAAATAAAAATCAATTCTGATACCCACTCTGTCCAGACAAGGTCTGTCTGACATTGGTAATGATATTGTTAAGGCCACAGCCTTTTCTAAAGCCAGCTGTATTTCTGACAATTCTCTGTCAATGTATTGTTATGGTCCTTTTTGTATAATCTGCAATAACATATTACTTGAACATGATATTTGTGATATTGTTTGATAATGTCAACATTCTGTTGAATTACTTTTTATAAAAGAATGAATAAATTTTCCAGTCAACAGACCAAGAAGCTATCCTCGAGATTTCTTGAAACAACCTGGTTAGCACATACAGGGCTGCATCTGTTTGTTGAAATACATCCATTAATATTTATTCAATTCCTAGAGCCTTATTTTTGTCAATTTCTTCAGAGCAACTTGAACTTCCTTTATTACCACTGGTTCTTCATCATATAATTCTTCTTAAAATGATTCTGTGTCAGCCAATTCTTTTTGGTAAAGTAAATTCATGTACTACTTCCATTTTATTTTAATGGTTATGGGATTAATCAAGATTTTGCTCATGTTTTTGTTGTTAGATACTGTCAAGAATGACTCATAGTGACCGTAGGAACAACAAACTAAAACCCTGTCCTTTAGTTTGTTGTTATGAGCTGTTGGGTTGACTCTGACTCATAGTGACCCAGTGAACAACAGCTCTGAACCTCGATTTATCCTGAGCCAATATGCCTCAGACACACCTCCCCTCATTACGTTAGTTCTTGTGTCATTCTATCTTGTCCAGAATCTTCCTCCCTTGCACTCTCTCTCCACATTTCCAAGCATAAAGTACCTCTTCAATTACTGGTTCCCTCCTGGAAACATGCTACAAGTATGTGAGACAAAACTCAAAAATCCTAGCCTCCAAGTAGCAGATTGGTTTTACCATCTTCAGGACAGGACTGTTTATCCTCTCGACAGTCCATTGTATGTTTCAATACTCTTGTTCAACACCAAAACTTAAAGGCATCAATTCTTCTTGAGACATCTTTGGTTTTTTTCCAGCTCTCTGATGTATAATAGCAAAGAGTTTCGAAGACCATGGCCTGTATCAGGCATACTTTTAAAAATTATTTTATTTTATTAATTTTTTATTATTAAATTTTATTAGTTTTAATGAACATTTACAGAGATTTGGGGTTTTCATTCAATCATTGTTGCACTGTTTTCTCTACCCTCCCCCCAGTTCGTTCTTCTTTCCCCCCCCTTGAATGTCTGTTTTAATTGTCCAATTGCCACAGTGCTTGTCAAAGACAGTTCTGATTAATCTCCTTTGTCAGTGTGTCCTTTGCCATTCCCTATCACTCCTCTCTGAGAGAGACTTCACCCTGATTCATAAGGAAAAGGGGATGGCATATTCTCTTAGCTACTTCCTGCTGAAAAAGGGATGCTGTAGGTTTCAGGATGAAGATCTTCTCTCACTACTCCAAAGGGCCCCTTTGGCAGTAGGAAACACATAGACTATTATGGAGATAGATTTTGGAATTTAGATGCACTGTTATCAATTGTGCTTAGCCGTACATGTTCATATCCTTGAAGATGTATTATGGAAGTGTTATAGCCTAGGAAACACAAATTTAACTAACAAGTTAAAAGTACATGAGCCAAAAAATTAAAAAGCAATAATATTCCGAGTAGAGGTTCTAATAGTGGCACAAATCAAGTTACAGAGGGAAGGTGGTTCTTACAATAAAAGGCTTATAGACTAGCACTTTGTCTATTATAGTGTAGAGGTTAGGAACCACAAGATGTAGAGGCTCAGCTATGTCATTTATGGTTCTTAAGTCCTGGAGCAAATTCCATCTACCACTGGGTTGTTTTTACAACTCAGAAGTCTGCATGCAAGGCAGAGGTGAAGTAAGGAACTGCTTATGAGGTTTTCCGTCCATTCCAACAACTAAGAAATAGTGAGAAGAGTTAGGACCTCAGAAGGCTTTTAGGATCAATTAGTTGGCTCTGTGTCCAAGAGAAAACGAATATACTTACCAGTAATGTTAATGCTCACCCACAGCTCTTCTGGGAGGAATCTAAATCGTTGAAACGTTATTTTATTAATTTTAATGAACATTTACAGAGATTTTGGATTTTCATTCGTTCATTGTTGCACTTAGGCATACTTTATTTTTAGACTTACTTTGTTGCTCTTCAGCTTTCTATAGAGGTTCCTGACACCAAATTTTCTTAATGCAATTAAAATTTTGATAACCTGACTGCTGGTGCCAAGAGTGTTGATTTTGGAATCAAGTAACTGAAATTGTTATTAATTTCAATCTCTATCTATCATGGAGCTGCCTCATGGCCCAGTGGTAAGAACCATTGTTTCCATAATGTTGAGTTTCAATCAATAGATAAAATCGTGTCTTATCCTGTGCCAATTTCACAAACTTTAACCCATTGCTGAAATCACTGTATCAATACACTTTGTCCAGGATCTTCCTCTCTTTCAGTGTTCCTCCAGTTTTACAAGTGTGATGACCATCTTCAAGACCCTCTCCTAATAACATGTTCAAATTATATGAGAAGAAGCTTTGCCATCCTTGCTTTTAAGGAGCAATCTTTCTTCATCTTCTTCAAGACTTATCTTCTTATTCTTTTGGGAGTTTCTGGAATATTCAGTACTCTTCCTTAACACCACAGCTCAAATGCACTAATTTTTCTTCTGTCCCTCTTATTCATTGTCCAGCTGTCAGCAGTATTTAAATGATTGAAAAGATCATGACCTGAATCAGGCACATTTTTTGTCTTCATACTAACATCATTATTCCATAGTAATTTGGAGATTTTCCTGACTGCAGACTTTCCCAGTGGAGTAAGTCTCCCGATTTCCTGACCGTTGGTACCAAGTGTATAGATTGTGAATAAAAGTAAGACTAAGTTATTGACAGTTTCAATCTTTTCTTAATCTATCATGGTGTTGCTTATGGGTCCAGTGATGAGAATTTTTGTTTTCTCGACATTGAAATACAATCTATATTGAAGGGTGAAGTGTTTGATCTTCTGTAGAAAGTGTTTTCAAGTCCTTCTCACCTTTAGCAAACAAGATTGTGTCATTGTGTCACTGCATAATGATGATCATTGATGAATTTTCCTCCAATCCTGATGCCAAATTCTTCTTGATAGGGTGCAGCTTCTTGAATAATTTGTTTTGTGTGCTGATTGAATAAATATGGAGAAAGGATACAATCCTGATGCAAGCCTTCCTTAATTTTAAATTTAATAAAATTCCTTTGTTCTGTTTGCACAACAGCTTCTTGGGCTAGGTAGAGGTTCATATGAGCACAATTACGTGTTCAGACATTCCCCTTCTTCTCAATATTAGCCATAGTTTGTTATGATCCACACAATCAAATGCCTTTGGATAGTCAATAAAGCACAAATGGACTTTTTCTGGTATTCTCTGCTTTCAGCCAGGATCTCCATGGTACCATGACCTATTCTGAATCCATGACCTCTTCTGAATCCAGTTTGAACTTCTGGCAGTTCCTTATTTAGGTAATTTTATAGACATCTTTGAATGATCTTCAGCAGTATTTTGCTTGCATTAATATTAATCTTATTGTTCAATAATTTCCACCTTCTGTTGGGTCATTTTTCTTGGGAGTGGGAACAAATATAGATTTCTTCCAGTTGGTTGGTCAGGTAGCTGTCCTCCAAAATTCCTGGTATGGACTGCTAAGGACATCCAGTACCACATCTGTCATTTGAAACAAGTCAATTAGTATCCAATAGATTCCTTACTGACAGATCCTCAGATTACAAACAATAAAATATGTTTCACCCATCACCACAACTTGTATTCAAGTAGAAGTCCTATCCCTTCAAATTCTGTCAGGCTTTTCTCCTGTTTGCCCAGAGTATCTTTAAACATTGCACCTCAAAGCTTGAATTTGTTCTTCAGTTCCTTCAGTTTGAGAAAAGTCTAACAAGTTCTTAATTTTTTTTCTCTTGACCCCAGATCTTTGTACATTGTGTTTTGTCTTTGTACACTGTGATTTATTTTCAGGTTTCCTTTGACATCTTATGTTCAGCCTTTTAACTTTCTGATTCCTTCCCTTTGTTTGGGTTTCTCACAGTTCTAGTACAATATTTAGAGTCTCTTCTGTCATCTATTTTGGTCTTTTATTTCTTCTCTGTCTTTGTAATGAACTTTTACTTTCTTCATGGATGACATCCTTGATATCATCCCACAATTCATCTGGTCTTCATACATTGGTCCAACTACTTCAAATCTGTTCTCAAGATAGTTTTTAAATTCAAGTGGTATAGACTTAAAGTTAGATTTTTATTCTTGTGGAATTACTTTTATTTTCTTTTGTCTCAATTTGAATTTTCACATGAGTAGTTTATGGTCTAAAACCTGCATGTGGCCTGGTTTTCACAGCTGATATTGAGCTTCTCCAGTGATTTTTTTCCCCCCACAGATATAATCAGTCCAATTCCTGAGGCAAGGTCCATGTATAATTGCTGTTGTGGTTTTATTTTTTTAAGTTATTTTCCATGAATAAGTCATTGATTATACAACATTTGATCATCTTCTCTGCAGCCTCATTTCTGCCACCAAGTGTGGTTCCAACTTACAGCTACCATATGTACAACATAATGAAAATCTGTCCAGTTCTGCACATCTGCATTATCTTTCTGACATTAAGTCCACTGATACAGTCACTGTGTCTACTATTTCATTAATTTTCTTTCCCTTTTTTTGTGGACTCTATGTTTTTGAACACATACAAAGGATGGGAAATCTCCTTCCATGCAATTTTATTGCCTCTGAAAACTCCCTGGAGAGTTAGCTATGAATAAGATTCTGAGTTACGGGGGTGCACAATGCTTTAGCAAGCATAATATTATTCTTCAAGACTAAGTCACGTATGATAATATGCCCAGTGTAATTGACACAGAGTTTCACTATCCTCACTTTTAATAAGCATTTTAACTGTGCCTTTTTCAAGATAGACCTGTTTTTTGTTTTTTGGCAATTCATAGTATATTAAATATTCTTTTCCAACATTTTTTCTTTGGCATTTCTTAATCATTGTCAAATTTAATAAATATCTGAAGTAAATGTAAAAATTTTAAACTGACATATTTTACTTCTGTATTTTACAGAGGTCCTTGGCAGCAGATTAGCCATATAAATTAGATAGTATCGTTTTTTAAAATTATTGGCTCTGTAAATGTTGATTTTTGGATATGCATAAATATAAGTCTTTTAAAATTTAATTTTTCTCTATTTATTAGGATGCTATTTATTTTTCCAGATGTGAGAAAAGCACTAGAAAGCCTGGATTCAGAGATAACTACAAGAGGTGGCTTTCAGCAGGTAATAAATACGTTTTAGCACCTAGGGTGGCTGTTCTTCTCTCAGGCATTACTGTTATGTCAACGAGCCTCATTGAAAAATTTCCTGTAGGTAATATTGAGATGCTCAAGCCAGTGTCATCTATTACAGCACTATGGTAAACCACTAAGCATAAGAAAAGAACTTACATCCACTCTTCTCCTGAGCAAATGATAACTTCTTCTTTAAGTTTTCAGGAAGTATTTTATAGTCTTTCGAAACTGGGTATTGTATTGATACTGACAATTGATACAAAAATTCATTCTTAGAATGTAAACATGGGTATCAAACTATTTGAAATACACTCAATTCCTGGACTCATAATGCAGGAATAAAAGTATAGAGGAAAAATTTGGAAATAATAAGAAAATAATGAAAATTTTACAAGTTTTAAAACTATTGTTACCACACTGCTGTTGATTTTTACTAAATAAAAATTGAATAGTTTCCCTTCCAGTGAAGTTTTATAAATGAATATACAATGGATGAAGACAGAAGAGTTGAAAGCACACCTTCTTCAAGCAGAGTATCTAGGTAGAATTCCAGAGCCATAATTTACTTACTAATTTATCTTTCAAAGATTCTTAATGACCTATGCCTCAGTTTCCTCATCTAAAAGTCCAGATTACAATAATATCTACCTAATATTGTAAGAAGAGACCTAACGTGTCTTATGAGTAAGAACTGCACTACCAACCCAAAGGTATAAAGTTCAAAATGATCCACTGCTTTGTTGGAGAAAGAGGGGAATCTTCTCCTATGTGATTTGTTGTCTTTGAAAATGCCCTGGAGGTAACTTATGAGTTGATTCTAACTCAATTATACACAACAACAATATTGTAAAATAGACCCCTGGCCATGCAGTAATTAAAAATCCCAGGTGCTGATTAAAAGATTCTACAAGAAAACATGGAGGAATGCTTTGGTAAAGATTTACAGTCTTGGAAATCCTACTGAGCAGCTGGTCTCTGTCTTAAATGCTTACTAAAAGGTTGTTATGGGGTTGGTCACTATGAGTGGGAGTCACAAAAAATGTGCTTTTGGGCTTTGTAATATTTGTAAGGATACCTGGAGACACAATGGTTAACTCTTACCTGCTAACTAAAAAGATATGAGTATAAATTCACCAGGACTTCATGGGAGAAAGACGTGGCAATTTTCTATTATAAAGATCATAACCTAAAACCCTTGGAGTTGTTTTACTCTGACCTACAGTGTCTCTATGAATCAGAATTAACTTTACAACAATATAAGTTATTGTAATAAGTATTAAATTATATGAGGAAAAATGTTGAATATTTCCTGATGCATATTGAGTACAAAAAGAAATATTTTTAAATATTAAATATTACATGATTAGATTTTATGGTGTATTTATTAAGTAATTTTCTATTAATCTAAATGCTGGTGATCTGAATTAACCCAATCAATCGGCAAAATAAAAAAGACAGACAAGCATAAACGTAACATCTAGGAAAACACTATGAAGCAAGTTTATTCTGTAACACACGTGGTAGACTACTTTTGATTCAGGAACTGATTAAGCAATAGCTAACAATAATGTATCAATAATAAAAAGACTTAAAACAGTAAATCCATATTAGATATCATGTATTTGTTGTTTTCTTTAAATCATATACTATTCCATAATAATTGAAATTCTCCAACTTGAAATCTTGCATTGCTGTACATTGCCATCATCTGGAACATCAACTATCCTTCCTCTTTTAGCTAGATCCCATATTTTTTTTAAATTCTATTATTTGCTTTAAAGTCTCAAAGAGTCTCCCAAAGGTCAGGGAATTAACTGATAGTGCTGTTACTGGAAGTCCAAATCGGTGGATCACACTTGTTCACCAACTGGCTATAGGCAATGGAATCTTGTAGGGTGATTGGTTGTGGTCAGCCCACATTGTTGCAGAGGCTGTTGATTAATGAGTCTGGTGACTGAAGTATCCTGTACCTCCAATAAAGAATTAAAATCAGACAAACAAAAAACCTCCCAACTTTCCCAAAGAAATAATACTCTCCAAGAATGTTGTGGCTATGTAACAATTGAGTGGGAATCAATACATAACTGACACTCTAGTGAATTTTCAAAGGAAATTGCCTATGTTTCTCCAATCCACAGCTTGTGGATTCAAACTGTATGGTTTGGTTTGGCAGTGTAGACCCTTAACACTAAGGAACAAATAGTCCTCTATATAAGAGCTATAGACACTTACTCAAGAGAACTGACATTGGTTACTTGGTTACCTTTGTTACCTTATTAGAAGACTCAAGATACATGCCACCCTAGATCTGTTTCATTAACACAACAAACAACTCACTCTGGAATAGGGTTGTAAGCACAAAGAAGTCAAGAGTCATATTACTATATCATTATATTGCACACATATTCATTAAAAAGATCAGCTACCAAAACAACTATGAGATAGCATCTCATTCCAGTAAGAATAACAAAATTTAACAGAACAGCAAGCAACAAATGCTGGCAAAGTTGTGGAGAAACTGGAACCCTTATTCACTGTTGGTGGTAGTGTAAAATGGTGCAATCACTGTGGAAGGCCATGTGGTGCTTTCTTAAAAAGTTTCAAATAGAAATACCATTTGACCCAGCAATTCCACTACTGGGAATATACCCTAAAGAAACCATAACCAACATCGAAGCAGATATATGCACACCCATGTTTACTGGGGCTTTGTTCACAATAGCAAGGAGTTGGAAACAACCCAAGTTCCCATCAACAAATGAATGGATAGAGAAGCCATGGTATATTCACACAATGGAATACTACACTGCATTGAAAAACAAGGAACTCATGCAATATTATTCAAAATGGATGACCTTGGAGGACATTATGCTAAGAGAAATATCTCAGTTACAAAAGGACAAATACTGCATGGTGCCAATGTTGCAGAATGGGACTCACATCAGGGTTGGGGTACGAATAAGGAAAACTAGATAAATTATGTATATGGCCTTAAAACAGATGAGGTAGAGAACAGTTTAAAAGCGATATATGATAGGGTATTATGGTTATCACAAGAGTTCAAAATTAAGGTTGCATAACGGAGTGTACTCGGGGAAGTGGGGGAGGGTACAGGGGGATTGTATACCAATGAAAGAATTTTTCTTTTACTTTTCAAAGAAAGGAACAGACTGGGGGGGGGCAGGGAGAAAAGTGCAACAATGAAGAATGGAAATCCAAAACCTCTGTAAATGTTCATTAAAATTAATAAAATAAAGAAAATAAAAGATTAGCTACATCTGTGGAAAGAATCACTGAAGAAGCTTAATATCAACAGTCTAGACAAAGCCAGTTGCTGACTGTGGATCAGATCATCAATTATTCCTGTGCAAATCCAAATTTGAACTGTAGAAAATAAAAATAAGTTCATAAGAATTAAAAATAAAAGGACATTGAGTCTATCACTTGAATTTAAAGACTATAAAGATCTGGTGTGGAAAAAATAATTTATACAAACTTTTAGAAATTTGTAAGTAAACCAGTATTTAAAAAATAAAACAATTACTTTTGGTGCTGAAAAAAGAATAAAATTTAATAAAAGTAAAAAAAAATAATGCATTGAACACTAATGCTAGATGATGAGATGAGCTGTGTGACTACATCAAGGATATACTGCATGGAGAAAGCAAAAAGTCATGACAAAATCACAGGAGAAAGAAAAGACCGAAGTAAATGTCAGAAGAGACTTTGAAATTCCATTAGCACATTGAGAAGCCAGAACAAAGGAAACAAACACCAAAGCAAAAGAAATAAAGAGAAGATTCCAAAAGACAGCTTGAGAAGACAAAATAAAGTATTATAATGAAGTATGCAAAGAGTTGGAGTTAGAAAATTGAAAGGGAAGAACTTGTCATTCATTAAGCTAAACTAAAAACAAAACAAAACTACAATTTCAAACCTCAAAGTGCAATATTTAAAACTGCAAAGTCTTGAAAATTTCAAGGAAGCATTAAAAGAAGAGTGAACGAAACTGAGAGTCACTTTGTGCTTGCTGTTATGTTGTGGCGAGTCACCTGGGACCCATAGCGACAACATGTACAGTAGCTCTGAACCCTGTCCTGTCCTGAACCAATCTCACTACTACTGACACACAAACCCCTATTGCTCCAGTCACTTTATCAATCCACATCATTGGGGTCTTCCTGCCCTGCACTATCTCTCCACCTTTCCAGCATGATGTTCTTCTCTAAGGAACGGTCTCTCCTGGACACGTGCCCATAGTGTTTGAGAGGTAGCTTCAAAATCCTAGCCTCCAAGGAGAAACATAGTTTCACCCTTTCCAAGACAGACTAACTTGTTTTCTTACAGTCCATGGTATGTTCAAGACTCTTCTCCAGCACCACAACTTGAAGGCATTAATTCTTTTTCTGTCAGCCTTTGTCATTGTCCAGCTCTCTGAAACATAAATAATTGTGAAGATCATGACTTGCATTAGGCACACCTTAGTCTCTAGACTGAAAAAACAGACAAATAAACAAACAAACAAAAAACACAAGGAACCATTGATCATTTCCAGAAGTAACATATAATCAATAACCAGTGATACAGAGAAAATTATTTCAAGCTGTGCTTCAGTCACTGAGAAAAAATTAAGACCTCAGGAATTGATGAAATATCAGTTGGTATGTTTCAACAAGCAGATGCTACCCTAAATGTGTTTACAAAGCTGTGCCAAGAAATCTGAAAGAGGGTTAGCTACCTGGTTGACTGACTGGAAGTTATACATGTTGGTACCCATTCCCCCCAAAAAGGTCATCCAACAGAATGTGGAAATTATAAAACAATACCATTAACATCGCCTGCAAGAAAAATATTGCTAAAGAATAGCCAAAGATGACTAGAATAGTATATGGATAGAGAACTGACAGAAATTCAAGATGGATTTTTAAAAGCCATGGAACCAGGTATATCATTGTTGATGACAAACGGATTTTGGTTGAAAGCAGAGAATATCAAACAATGTCCAATTGTATGTTATTGACTAAGCAAAAACTTTTGAATGTGTGGTCCAGAGCAAATTATGGCCAATATTGGGGGAAAAAACCCCAAAAGACAGCAATGGGAATCCAAATCACCTCATTACACTGATGTAAAACCTATTTCTAGACTATCTGTTATTTGAACAGAGCAGAGGATTACTGCATGGTTAAAAATAAAGAAAAATATGTGTAAGAGCTATAAATTTTCTTCATACATATTCTGTGTTTACCCTGAAAAAATATTTAGAAAGTTTCTTTATAAAGAAGAATTTGTCATCAAGATCACAGGAAGAATTTGTCATCAAGATCAGGTTTTTGATGCATCAAAACCCTGCATTATGCAAATGAAATAACCTTGCTCACTAAAAGTGAAAGGACCTGAAGTATGTCCTCCAGAAGATGAAAGACTACACAGCCTTCAAGAAATAAACCAAAACCAAAACAAACAAAAAAATCAAACCCGCAAAGCTCATCACCATTAGGCCAATAGGAAATTTCATGATAGATGGAGAAAGAATTGACATTATTAATGATTTAATATTATTTTCAACTTCCTAGTCCTAGTAGCTAAAATATCAGAAGATGCATAGCATTAGGAAAATCTGCTGAAAGGACATCTCCTAATTTCTAAAGAGCAAAAAAAAAAAAAATCCGTTTAAAGACAAAGCTTCCATTAATCCAAGGTATAGTCTTTCCCATTACTTGTTATGAATCTGGAAGGTAGACAATAAGAAAGGATGACAGAAGAAGAATCAATGCCTTTCAATTATAGTTTGGGAAAAGAATACTGTATATCCCATGGATTCTTAAAAGAACAAATAAAACCAATGTGTTCTGGAGAAATGTAAACCTGAGGCCCTTAGAGGCAATGATAATGGAGTTTCATCATACAGACATGGACATATTGTTAGCAGGGGACAGTTCGAGACATTATGCTTGGGAAGGAGGAGAGTCAGCAGAGAAAGCCTTTCAACAAGATGGATTGACAGTGATTATAACAGTAAATTCAAGTATACCACAGAGATTGTGAGGATGGCACAGCATAGGACAAAGTTCAGATTCTTTGTTTACAGGGTCATTTCTCAATCGGACATCTCCTAACCTCCCCATTACCAACATATATACTTGTTGTATATTCTTCAAGTTGGAACCAACTCATAGCTGACCCTCCAGTGAGTTGCTAGAGGCTGAAAATTGTACGGAAGAAGATTGTCCATATCTCTCTCTCCCATGGAATAGCTATTGAATTCAAGCACCTGTCTTCCCATTGTAATCTTCTCATCCACTTGGGCACCAATGACCTACATTCCATTTCCTCTTTTACACCTAACTAAAACAAATTCTGTTTCCTTGGTTTGTCATTTTCCTCCCAAAACTGAGTAACTATCTTCCCATGTGACTATATTCAACTAATATATCTCTTTGAAACCTTTCTTTAATATTCTAGTATTAAAATTTATTCTTATTTGCTGACAACAGCAATGGTAGAGCATGTCATTCTGCATATATGCATACTTTCAGCTCAGTTTTTATCAGGACGTTAAATGGCTTTCAATGTATGATAATATGGAATTGATCCCTAGCAAAAAACAAAACACACAGACATACAACAAAAACAAAAACCAACAAAGCCCTGAAACACATCACTATTGAGTTAAAAAGGAAATTAGGACAACAGTATTTATATTTAGAGTGTAATTTAGGAAAATGATTCACTCAATCATTGCCATGGAGTTGGAGCTGACTTATAACTAAACCTCCAATGGGTTTTTCGTGAGAATTTAATTTACTGAGGAGGAGATTGCCCATCTTTCTCCCATAGAGGTACTGGTGCATTCGAACAGCCAGAAAAACACCATTCTAAGGGAAGTAGCACAACTTCCTATGGACCATATAATCAAAGCCTCCTATTAGCTTTCTACACAATATTTTTACTGATAAAATACTTGAGACTTAAAGAACATTTTAGATCAGTGGATAAGCCTAATCTGATAATAAAAAAAGTATTTCGGCTACAAGGAAATTCATCAAAAACTTAAATGAAGTAAAAACAGGATAAAACACACAATGCCAGATCATCAGAATTTGGGTAATTAAAGAAGAATCCAGACAGACACACTGAATATACTTTATTTAATCATAATTGGTTCGGTATTTTCAAGAAGATTTACACAAAAGAAACTCCTATAGCTTATTTAGTAGTGCATTGTAAATTTGTCTGCTTATTTAACTCAATTTCAAAAATTGTATTTTTTAAAAACAAATATAGTATGATGTATGATTACTACTATGTGACACAAGAAACACATGAGTCATAATATTCAAATAATAGTTGAAAACAATCTCATTTGAACCACTATAGTATGTTGAACATAACTGAGTCAATTGTGACACAGAGCAACTCTATAGACTACTACACCATTCTCTTGTGGAAGAGAGAGTGGGTTGAAACCACTGAAATTTTATTCAGGAGCTGAGAGTTAAAGGATTATCTCATCAGGACCTCTTAATAGAAGATTATCTAGGCTTAAATGTCATAACTGGTTTATCAAGAATTATGCATATGAACTAGCGAATATGATAAGCAAAAAGGAACTATGAAAAAAATTAGTAGCAGAAATTAAATTAAATAAATTTTCTGTATGCTCAAAAATAAGGAAGACATAATAAGTATTCAAAGTATGTTAGATCTAAATAATCCTGTCAAGCCATGGACAGCATACCATGTTTTAATTTTAGAATTATTGTAGTGATAATTTCATTAGTCTGAGCTCTATTAAAAATTATTCCAAGGGAGCATATACATTGACTATCATATGGCCATATTTGGTTTTATGTATATTTCATGTGTACTTTACAAGGTGAGTTTCATATTTATTGTCATTCTCAAAAAAGATAATTCAACAAAATGTGGACATTATAGAACAATATTATTAATGTCACATGAAAGAAAAATACTGCTGAAGATTACCAAAAAAGACTAGAATATGACATATGTAGAGAAGCACCAGTAGTATAAGCTGAGTTTAGAAGAAGTAATGGAACTAGAGATACTATTGTGATGTCATACTGATCTTGACTGAAAGCAAAGAGTTCCAGAATTTATGTCTATTTGTGTCTTATCAACTATGCAAAGAATTTTTTTAATGAACATAATTTTATTCTTGGAGTAAGTTACATCATGGATCTCCCACAGTAGAAAACAGGTTATTTTACAAAATACATTATAACAAAAAAAAAATCGCACTTTCAGGAAAGTACCTATTCCTTTCTTCCTTTCAGAAATGTGTTGTGCTTTTGATTGTGTGGATCATCAAAAATTGTGACTGACATTGAATAGAATGAGAATTTCAGAATACTAAATTGTGCTTGTGTGAAGTCTATACTTAGATCAAGAATCTCTTATTCCAATAATAGAAAGGAAC
The DNA here is from genome assembly GCF_000299155.1 of Elephantulus edwardii. Lineage (NCBI taxonomy): Eukaryota > Metazoa > Chordata > Mammalia > Macroscelidea > Macroscelididae > Elephantulus > Elephantulus edwardii. The sequence goes on from NW_006399948.1 coordinate 5,456,164, forward strand.
ATTATATGGTTCAAAATCAAGAAAGGAAGCTTTACTTCTTGGCTGCCACCAGTGGATGATTTACCCTTTGGTACAGACAAAACAACTAGTAGCAGTGGAACATGAAAAGCATGGCATTGACATATCCAGCAATAAATGCTTAGAGGGGTTACAGAAAGTGTTTGAACATGAGTGTTGAATTCAACTGTTAAATTAAATTCACTGTCTATTTACCACCAAAGGCATAAACTAGAAAATGTCCTGCACGAAGTTGGCTATCTGTCTTGCACAGAATAGAATTTTATATGAAAATCTAGTTATCATCAAGAAGCCTCAGAACAGGTCCTTATTGACATTGTTGCAGGTACCAGAACTTGTGGCTGCAACACTCAAGGAAAAGATGAGAGCTGGGCTTTTGGCACTGGTGCTGAGTTTTATGTAGATTGCACTGAAAATTTTGGAAAGAGCACTACAAAATGCACTGTTAAATAACATAAGAGCTCCCTACACTAATAAATGCCAATTTTCTAGTGGATTCCCAAAGGATGTCTAATATTAGCCATTCTATGGGAGGTCATGGAGCTTTGACTTGTACTTTGAAGAACCCTGGAATATACAAATTTATTCCTGTATTTGCTCCAATTTAAAACCCAGTGCTCTGTCTTGGGTGGGGGGAAGCCTTTGGTGGATATTTGAGGTCAGATAAAAATAAAAGGAAAGCTTTATAATTCTATTCAACTTGTGAAGTTGTATCCAGGTTCTCAGGTGGATATATTGATTGATCAAGGAAAAGATGACTGGTTCCTTTAAGATGTATATTTAAGTCCCAATAACTTCATAGCCACCTGTATGGAAAAGAAAATTTCCGTTGTTCTAGATTATAAGAGGGTTATGACCATAACTACTATTTCTTCATAACATTTATTAGTCACCACGTCAGACACAATGTAAAATACATAAATGGATGAAAAACTAGAATCTCTCTAGAATTGTAAATTTATAATAAATCAAATTACAGGGTGGTGGTGGTGGGAGATGATTTCATAATGCTGAAAGTGTCTCATTCTGTAATTAAATCATCTGAGCAAGTACTTGAAAACTAAAAAAAAATCAAGAAAGGAGTTAATCAGGGATGCATCCTTTCTCAATATGTCACATGTTGGAGGGGTTTTGTGTGTGTTTTTTTAAAAAAAAAACTATATATGCGGAGCAGGTCATTCAAGATGCTAGATTTTAGGAAAAAGAATGTTGCATCTAGATTTGAAGAAAATTCATCAACAACCTGTAAGTTTGTCACAACATTGCTCACTGATACAGAGGACTTGAAGTAAATCTGCACAAGATTAAGAACTGCAGTCGTCAATATAGATTGAATCTCTATATCAGGGATACAAAAACCATGACCACTGGGCCAATTGGCAGCATCATGATGAAGCAGGACAAAATATTTAGATTGTTAGTGATTTTATGTTGCTCTGATCTATAGTTTTACCCTTGGTACCGGCAGTCAAGAAATCAAGACAAGTAGTTGTTTCTGCTGTTATGAGTCACCTGCAATTTACAGAGACCCTATGCACAGTAGCTCTGAAGTCTGACCTACTCTGAGCCAATCTCATTGCCTCTAGCATACCAATATCTTTATCCCAGTTCCTGTATCAATTAATTTCACATGGGGTCTTCCTCGCCTGCCCTATCCATCTAGCTTTCAAAACATGATTTACTTCTCCAAGGTTGGTCCTTCTTGGCAACATGTCCAAAGTGTGTAATACTGAGGCCTCAAAATCGTTGCCTCTGAAGAGCAACTTTGTTTCACCTTTCCAGGACAAAAATGGTTGTTCTCTTGGCAGTAAATGTTATGTTCAATACTCTTCTCAAGTACTACAACTGAAAATCTTGGATTCTTCCATCATCCTTAATAATTGTTCAGCTCTCTGATTCGTGGCAAAATATTGTGAATACCATGCACCTTATTCCCTAGACTGACTTTGTTGCTCGTCAGCACTCTGGAGATATCCTTGGCAGTAGATTTTCCTAATGCAATTTGTGATGCTGATTATGGAGCCAAACAAGCTGAAATTGTTAACAATTTCAATCCCTTCTCCATCTATCATGGTGCTGTCACGTGGTCCAGTGATGAGAAAATTCTTTATTTTGAGCTTCAGTGCATATTTTAGACTACAGTCCTTGACCTTCTTCAGCAAATGCTTCATGTCCTCTTCAGTTTCATCAAGCAAGGCTGTATCATCTGAGTAATGCAGGATGTTGATGAGATCTCCTCCAATTCTTATGCCACATAAAATCCACCTCCCAAACAATATGTTCCACATATAGATTGGCTTTATTGATTGGATTTTATTTATTTTTTTAATTTAAGCCTCTTGTCTAAGTCAGTGAGACTTCAGGGAGGGCCTTTATATTTAAAGTTGGTTGTTATTGTATTCTGGAGGAACATTCTTCTAAGTGGTACAGCACTCTTCTGTCTATATGCTATACTGAGGTAACCGAGGGTTGCTGTGATGCTGACCTTTGTGCTATTGATGTGTCAGATGTCCTAGTGGTTACCCATGGTGACAGTGTTTGGTGGAGCTCCCAGTTTAAGACAGGTTTGGAAGCAGGAGTGTGTTTATTATAAAAAGGTATTAACAATGAATAAATTAGTGACTATACAAAATTTTATCTTTTTATCACCAGCCTCATTTCTGTTACCAAGTTCATGTTTTCTGACTACTGATCCTTCTTCTCTCTATTCCCAACTTTGAATTCTAGTCATCCATTATTATTAATGCATCTTGATTGCATATTTGATTGGTTTTCAACTGCAAAAGTTGTTAAAAATAATCTATTTCCTCCTGTTTGGCATTGGTAATTGGTGCATGTTTTTGAATGATAGTGGCATTAACTGGACTTCCTTGCATGTGTATGGGTATTATCCTGTCACTCATAATATTGTATTTCAATAAGGATCTGGAAATAGTCTTTTTAACTAAAAACGTGACCTTATTTTTCTCACCTTTTTATTTCTACCATAGTAGATCATATAATGGTCTGATTAAAATTGTGGCATGCCAATCCATCTCAATGCCTATTAGGTGAAATATTATGCCTACTATTGCCTAGCAATATTTAAGTTCAATTTGTTCTTTAACAAACTCTAATTTTCCTGCATTCATGCTTCTCACACTTCATGATCCAACCTTTAGTGTCTGCTTTCAACTGTTTCTCTTCCTTTATATTTTCCAATCTGATGGCTCAGCCTCCAAGTGCAATATCTGCTAGTCTAATCTAAATATACTCTATTGTGCATAGGGTTTTGGAAGGCCTTTAATTTTGAAGTGGAAGGCCAATCCTTCTCCTTTGTCTGTTTTAATTTGGAGGCTCAACTTTAGATAATATTTGACAGCTAAATATTTTACTCAGAAGAGTAGATGAAAGCTACTACTTTATTATAAATGTAATCCATTTAGTGTTTGTTCCCCACCTTTTACACTTGTGACTTGGTTCCAACATCCTGCACTTCCCCTGCCAAGTCTCCCACTTCTACCTTACCAAGTCAACACTCCCAACACTCCCCTTCTCCTGCCCCTTGATATGGTGTCTCAGGCCTCTATTTACTCCTCTGATGCAGTTCTCATGCCATCACTTCTGCTTTAGTCTCTCGTGCTCTGTTCTCTTCTCTCAAGTTGACCAATCATACTTACATATTACCACTTTAGGGGTAGGCACTAAGAAATCTCTGAAATATATACAATATACCTAGTTTTAATAGTTTACATTTACATCTTTGAAGAAGAATTTCTCATTCATATGTGTTATTTCTGCAGCTCTTCTTAGCTAAGGAAGATGGTTAGTAATTTCTATTTTAGTATACTTGTATGCATTCAGTATCATGGAGATACCAATCAAAAAGTTCATGGGGAAAAGTCATGTCAATAAAAACAAATGAGCAACAATTAACCAAAACTATTACGAAGTCTCAGAATAGCCTAACATTTGAGCATTTCTGTCATAACAACATGTGAGGGAGACACCCAGCATGTTTCAGGCCAGTGAAATCCCAGCTTCAGAGCCACAATGATAGAGAAAAATTGTAGAGTGAGCTAAGTTTGGTCAATAAGTAGAATTGTGAGAAATAAAAAAAAATATTGTTATTCTGTGATAATTAGTTTTAAGATAAAATGTACAACAATCTATCAGTAAGCCTTCAAACTGGATAGAAATGTGATGAAATGACCAATACTTACCTATTAGAAAATACATATGCCATAGAGAAGAATGAACTCAGCAAAATGAGATTCATATTTTATTCCTGGTATTCAGAAGAGGAAAACCATAGGTGAGACGAATCAACACAATAACTGAAGTAATGGGGTAGATGTGTGAGAGTTTTATTGGCTCAGGATAGGGGTTGCTATGAGTCACAGATGACTTGACAGCACATAACATTAACAATATATTTCATAAATCTGTAATTCACAAACAGAAGCTTATTCCTGATTTAATAATTTGTTCTATTGATTAAAGAAGGAACTGTGAAAATACATATTCTTTATTATGAATTTCTAGCATGTGCACCTTAATTTATATGTTTAATTTGCTTATCTAGCACCCTGGTTTTCTAGATAATTCATTTAGATGTGTATCTTTGAAAATAATTAGGGTTTTTTCCCATGGTAAATATTAAAGAATTTGTTTTTAATTTTGATGATTTTAATATTGCAAAATTGAAAGATAATTATTGAAAATATGTATACAAACTTCTGACTTTTTATAGTTTCTCCCTCAAATTTAGTAATAGATCTCAGTAAAATTAATTCCCTCTTGATTCTCTATTGTAATTAACACCATTATCAAATGAAAAGCTTTATAATTTATTGATACAACTGTTATTTCAGTGATCAAAACAAAAATTTCTGCACTTATTTTTTTCTTCAAGCATTTTATTAAAGTATATGTTTTAATAATAAAAGTACAAGTTTCATTACTCAGAGAATATAAGAATTAAAATGATGGAAAAATGTTTCACTCCATATTTAGGAATATAATAATGTGTTGGGTTTTAAAAAATTTTATTTTATACTGGTTTATTTAAAAATTTCATAGTTTTTCACACCAGAGATTTCCTATTTCCTTCACCCCTTCACCCATCAAATTGTGTGACCCTATGATTAACTGCCCCTCTGCCCATTCTCAGCCCTCTGCTGTCATACACTCTCCAGCGGACTACACTCACAGTGACTCCTAACTCTCCGAACCCTGCTCTGTCTTGAGCCAATCGTATTCACATATTAGTTCACATTCATATGTGTAGAAATTATCTAGAGCATGTACAACTGAATATGGAACTCTAATAAGCCATTTAAAATTTGTCTAACCAAATTTCTCTTAGTAGCTGGTATTATTACTTCTATATTCACAAATATAACCTTGTGTACTCTCTAGATTTTACATATCGCAGAGGAATTGGACCATTCTTACTTCCTCTTTTTAGTAGAACATGTTGCATATATTATATTTATCTATTATATGTTACACATATACACACACATACGTGTATACATATTGTTTTCATTAGATGCTATCGATTTAAGAATGAATTATAGGGACTCAATAAATAATGTATATGAACCCTGTCTTATCTTGTGCTATACTCATTATTTCTGGCATATGTGAGCCTAGTGGCAGCAGTCACAGTGTCAATCTATTTAACTGAGGGTCTTCCTCTCTTTTGTCAACCTTCTACCATTCTAAACATGATGTTCCTCTCTAAGTAAAAGTCTCTCCTTCCAAGTATATGAGATGAAACTTTGTCATCTTTGCCTCCTAGGATTACTCTGGTTGTACTCTCTTCATTGTTCATTTGGCAGTCTATGGGATATTCAGTAGTCTTCTCCAACCCACAGTCCAAAGGTATCAAGTCTACTTTTGTCATCCTTATTTATTGTCCAGCTTTTTAAAGGCATAGAAAGCAAATGAAAATACTATGGCCTGAATCAGGCACAATTTAGTCCTCAAAGTCTTATAATTGCTCTCAACAATGTTATATTTGTTTGTGAATACACATATATATTTGCCAAAATATATATAATGCATATAGATAATTTTCCTTGACTAAGTCCTAATACCCGTATCAGCAATAAAAATTTTAAAAAATACTTTTTATTTCTTACTTTAGTTACATAGGTTGTATTTTTCTATTTTCACTTATAGTTTCTAATATATAAGTATTGTGTCCTTATGAACGTCATTTAACTATACATTGCAATGCTTTCATCAAATATATTTTATGCAAAATAATTCAGATCATTATGACCCCATGCATTTTTCAATGCTTGACATATTTACATCTGAATATCAGTCTATTTATAATCTTGCATCCTATCTCAGAGATTAAGGCAAAATATGATAAAACTGAAATAGTAGGAACAAATAATAAATTCCATAGATATTTAAGACATGTTTAACACTGCCCTCTACTACTGTCTCAATTAACTGTAGAGGTTAAAAACATTTACAATAGAAAATACTTCTATTCACTTTGTTTAAATTAAATTTTTATGTGTATTTCTCTTTTTATAGAAATGGAGAAATTAACGATAAGCTAGTATTTTCTTTTAGAGTTATTTCAGCAATCATCAAAATAATTTTATTTCCCATGCAACATTTTAGTGCTGATATATTAGAAGAGTACCCAAGAAAAAGTCAAGAATGGATATTTCAAATCCTGTGTAATTCTACAATTTTCTCCCTAATATTCTAGTGACATAAACTGTAATTTTAAGACATAGTCAAATGATTTCATAAAAAATGCCTCATTTTGAAATTAATCATTGAAATGGTTACCATCATGTTTATATCACACACACACACACACACACACACACACACTTGCTAGAAAAAAGAGCAGAACTATTAAAAACATATAAGTAAAAATATTAAATTTGGTGACTAATACCAACCTAGCTAAAAAATAAAGTTATAGCCTTTATTTAACCTTTTCTGAAAGCATTGCCTCATCCTTTCACATTTCTTTGGATATTGCAAAAAGATTTATCACAATGGTCACTTTTATGCTTTCCCCTAAGAATTGAATATATCTTGCAAAGATCTATATTTACACATCCTGTTAGGTTTCACCTTAACTCTGACTTTTAGAATTGTGTTATGTAGAATTGTGCCAATGATAAGAATTACATTGCATTTTGCGAAGATATAATTTGGATGAAAATCATAAAATCTTTTAAAACTAAAGATTACTTGGAGAAATTATTACTTAGACATCTTCTTTTGCTGTCAACTACTAGAGCTAGAAGTATTCTACTATGATGATAAATTTGTTTTCCATGGGGAAGTCAGTATCTGTCAGAGCTTTCATTTTATACCAATTTTTCTGAATTCTGTTGCAAATACAACACCCAATATAGTTCTCTCATTAGATCCACAAGTGAAACGGTTTTGATCCATGTCTCCAGTCAAACACCATGAATGATGAATAGAGACAAATATTATAGGAACTACAGACACTGAATTTTGAAATATTTCTTGGAATGTAATTTAAACACACACACACACATGCAGAAATATTTAGTTTCTCCTTATCTAGAGAAAACACAAGTAACTATTGGCTTACATACATAGCAATTTTTGAAAATTTTTCATTACATTTGAGGTTTTAATACAAAAACATTTAATACCATAATAACATTGTTTGAGTTTTTTTTACTTTGATTACTGGTGTTTTGCTTTGATGATTTTGTTTTATGTTATAAACTAGATTATTTATAGCAACTTTTAGGGCTTGAAGGTTATATATTCACCGTTTTAGAAAATAATAAAGACATTTTAATATTTTTTCTTTCAGAAACACTTAAAAATAAAAT